>NW_020837962.1:24279812-24333544 GCF_003676395.1 Aethalodelphis obliquidens
TGTTTTTTGTTTTTTTTTTTTCAGTTTGCAAACAAGCTGAATATATGTGGTACGCTTGCTCCATTGTAATCCAGGTGAGATCTTTGAGCTTTGTAGGCTCCCTTGCTTGGTCAGTCTGGCTGAAACCGTGCACCTCAGACTGCGACTTGAACCCCCGTGCCGGGAGTGGAACCCGGCCAAAATTCAGACTGGGACTCAAACCCACAAGGCTGGGACTCGAATTGGGCCAGTACCCACAGTCTTCCAACTGAGATCACATACCTAGTTTCAGGTTTGTGAGCTTCAGGAATAATGAAGCTCAGGTTTTTTTGATGTCTCGTCGCAAAAAGAATTCAGTGAGAGACAAAGTGATAGATAAGAAGTAGATTTATTTAAAGAGAAACACACTCCACAGAGAGACTGTGGGCCATCTCAGAAGGTGAGAAAGGTACCAAGGTATAGGGTTGTCAGTTTTTATAAGGGTGGGTAATTTCTTTTTTTTTTTGCGATACGCGGGCCTCTCACTGTTGTGGCCTCTCCCGTTGAGGAGCACAGGCTCTGGACACGCAGGCTCAGCTGCCATGGCTCATGGGCCCAGCCGCTCCGCGGCATGTGGGATCTTCCCAGACCGGGGCACGAACCCGTGTCCCCTGCATCGGCAGGCGGACTCTCAACCACTGCGCCACCAGGGAAGCCCAGGGGTGGGTAATTTCATAGGCCAATGAGTGGGAGGAGTATTCCAGCTATTTTGGGAAGGGGTGGGGATTTCCAGGAATTGGGCCACTGCCCACTTTTTGATCCTTATGGTCTGCCTTGGTACTGTCATGCCTGCTGTGGGTGTGTCATTTAGCTTGCTGATGTGTTACAGTGAGCGTATACTGAGGCTCCTCAAGGTCTAGTGGAAGTCGACTTGTCCACTATCTTGGACTCATTTGGTTCTAATCAGTTTATGTCATGTCCTCGAGCTATGTCATTCTTTCAAAGGTTGTGCCCTGCCCCCTTCCCTCCTGTTTCATGTCTAGTCCTGGACACGTGCCCATTAGCAGGGTGCACTGGGCTGGTATTGGCAAATAATTTTATGGCCAGAAACTCCACATTTCTCCAGCTCTTGCAGTTCCGGTCATCTTCTTGAATTAATCAATTGGATTGCTATCCAGGAATTACGGTTCTCCTCCCTTAATGTTGGAAAGTTGGAACCCTCCTTGCTGGTCCCAGGTTCCATAAAGAAAGAGATACAAAAATAAACACAATTGAAACAGGAGGGAAGGGGGCAGGGCACAACCTTTGAAAGAATGACATAGCCCAAGAACATGACATAAACTGATTAGAACTGAACGGATCAAAGATGGGTCCAAGTTGACAAATCAACTTCCACTAGACCGTGAGCATTAGTATATGCTCACTAAAACACATCAGCAAGCCCGATTCCTGGAAATCCCCACCCTTCTTGAAACAGCTGGAATACTCCTCCCACTCATTAGCCTATGAAATTACCCACCCCTATAAAAACTGACAATCCCTTACCCTGGTGCCTTTTCTCACCTTCTGAGATGGCCCACAGTCTGTCTGTGGAATGTGTTTCTCCCTAGGCTGCTCTCACCTTCTGAGATGGCCCAAAGTCTGTCTGTGTTTCTCTAAATAAATCCACTTCTTACCTATCACTTTGTCACTGAATTCTTTCTGCGATGAGACATCAAGAACCTGAGTTTCGGGCTTCCCTGGTGGCGCAGTGGTTGAGAGTCCGCCTGTGGATGCAGGGGACATGGGTTCGTGCCCTGGTCCGGGAAGATCCCACATGCCACGGAGTGGCTGGGCCCGTGAGCCATGGCCGCTGAGCCTGCGCATCCAGAGCCTGTGCTCCGCAATGGGAGAGGCCACAACAGTGAGAGGCCCGTGTACCTCCAAAAAAAACTAAAAATAAATTAAAAAAAAAAAAAAGAACCTGAGTTTCATTAAGTCCTAAAACCAGGTGTGTGATCTCAGTTGGAAGACTGTGGGTTTTGGCCGGGTTTGAGTCCCGGCACGGGGGTTCAAGTCCCAGTCTGAGGTGCATGGTTTCAAAATGACTTCCTGAGACCTTCAAGTTGTTTATCTTTTTCTTTTTTTCTTCCCTAATGAATTGTTCAAGTCTGAGTTTCTTGGTAGTTAAAACAAAAGCTGAAGACCAGTGGGATCTTTTAATTGTTGGGTCACTATTATTTAAAATATTTGTAGAAAATGGCTGAAAAATGGTAATATATTTTTATATACTAAATTTATAATTGGTCAACATAAAATACTCTGATAATGTGTACTCTTTGAACTCCAGAGGAATTTGAGGAAAATCTTTTAAGATTACCTTGAGTTTTCTGTGTAATAAGTCAGATTACACATGACAAATTATCTTTACATATGCTTATATCTAACAGATCTCAGAAATGTTGTCAAGTAAATTTGGTCTGGGACCTGTGGTTTCTTTGCAGGGCTCCTGAGATGCTGTGATTCATAATAAGAAATACATATTTGATCTTTGTCCCCTTTCCTGGCACAGAGCTACTAAAACCCATAGAATTTCCTTTGATAAGCGCAATAGAAGGTGTCTTTTGTTTTGTTAATGAGGTGACTTTTGGAAAACACCTAAGGATGGGAGCTGGTTGCCAGGAGCACCAACCACGTGATTAGAGGGTGGGAATTTACAGTCCCACTCTACCCTGCAGACCTTCTGGGGGGCAGTGAAGGGCTAGAGGTTGAGTTCAATTGCCAGTGGCAAATGATTTAATCAGTCATGCCTGTGTAATGATGCCTGCATAACAATGCAAAAGGACTGGCTTCAGAGACCTTCAGGGTTGTGAACGGAGGGAGATTCAGGGAGAGTGGTGCTCTCAGAGAGTGGGTACTCTGGGCCCATTCCATCTTAACTTAGCCTAGGCTTCTCTTCCATCTGGCTGTTCCTGAGTTCCTTTCCTAATAACGTAGTAAGTAAAATGTTTCTCTGAGGTCTGTGAGCAAATTAATTGAACCCGAGGAGGGAGGTCACTGGAACATCGGATCTGTAGCCAGTCCCTCAGAAGCACAGGTAACAACCTGGACTTGCAGTTGGCAAGTTGGGGGAGGGGACAGTCTTGTGGGACTGAGCCCTTCGCCTGTGGGATCTAACACTGTCTCCAGGTGGATGGTGTCAGAACTGAATTGTTGGACACCTAGCTGGTATTGGAGAACTGCTTGGTGTGGGGAGAAGAGGTACACGCTGGAATTAGGAGCAGAACTGTAGCTCCTTTGGGCACTGGTGTGCCTCAGGAGGAAGTTACTTTCTACTGCTTTACCTGACTATGTCCGTCTGCAGTCCGCTCTTCACTGGCAGTTTCTGTGCCCTCTACCTGATTGCTTGCAGTACAGCTAAGTACAGTCTTAGCTCTCCACCAAACTCCACTTCTCTCACTGCTGTGTTCAGGCTGGTGCCCATCTTCCAGCTCCTCTTCCTTGGTCATTTATTGTGGGTGGTGGGCTGGGAGCAGGCCGAGTGGCACCTCTGTTCTCTTTACACCCTTTGGGGCTTTCCATGCTCTTCACTCAGAGCTCCACGCTCTTGGCACAGACCCTTTTCCTAAGATGTGCCCTCAGCTAGGGAGCCCCTTCCTCTTGCCCCACATTCCACTGTCCTGTCTCACTTCTCTTAACACCTCTTGCCTCCTCTCAGAAATCACGTTCCTCGGGATGCCTTTTACGACCCCTTGAGACAGCCTTTTCTGTGAGTTACCAACACACCTGTGTGAGCCGTCTAATAACGCTTAACTGTTTTAGTTCTTGGTCAACCTGTCTCTCCACGCTGTTAGACTGTTGAAACCTGGGACCACTGGTTGCCCAGAATAAGCCCCATGCCTTAATCAGTAAACGTTGAATGACTTAAATAAAGGAAAGAAGGGGTGAATAACGTGTTAGAAAGAAGAATGGAGGGTGATTCTAAACCTGAGCATGATGCCTCTTAAACTCTGGAAATAACCTGCGCTGTAGCTCAGTGACAGGGAGTTATCCACACTAGGCCTTTCCATTCAGTCAAAGACAAATCCGAGGAGAATTTTGGGAATGCGTGGAGCACGTGGACAAGGGGGCTGTCAGAGGGGTTGCAACTAGGGTGCAGCCATAGGTGAGAGCTGCCTGTAGCACTGACACGGGTGATGTGATTTCTTTTCTTTTCTCCTCCCCCCAGCCCTGCAGTCCCTTCCCCTTCTGAGAAAGCACAGACAAGTCTGTTGTCTCCTTAGACCTACGTCCCTGCCTACTGGTGCTGGGCCCTTCTCTTCCACCTATCAGACCTCTCCCAAGAGCTTCTCATTTGGTGAAACAGAAGCTGGAACTCTGCAGGCCAAGCAAACTGGAATATGCAGTTTTCAAGCTTCAAACTCCCATGATTCAGGGGAGAGAATTAAAGAGAGCTAGCCAGGGGGAATTCCCTGGCAGTCCAGTGGTTAGGAGCTCTCACACAGCTGGGGGCCGGGGTTTGATCCCTGGTCGGGGAACTAAAATCTCACAAGCCGCGCAGTGCGGCCAAAACAAACGAAAACAAACATAAATAGAGAGAACTAGCCAGGTCCTTAGATGACAGACAGTCCCACAAGGGGGGCCCCTGGGCATTTGCAGCAGCATCCAGGCCCAGTCAGTGCTCTGTTTCCCACCAGAGTCTTAAAGATGTAGACCTTCTTCATTCTGCAAGAGGCCCTTGAGGAGTGAGAAATCTTATCTTCGCCCCTTGCCCTGTCTAACACTGACACACAGTCACAGGTTCTCTAATCTGAGGAAGGCCTCACAGAATTTCAAAGAGGAGCGTTTGAATTCTTCTTCCTGCCTAGGTGTCCATATCTCACCACAGCCAGACCAGGGGGACGTATGGGCTGGGCCACTTCTCATTTGATCCTCCTGAATCACTCCACAATGTTTCCCGTAGCCTGAGAAAAGTTTTTACTCACTTATGTTTTTTGCCAGGTGGCAAGAAACTGCACCTCATCGTATCCTGCATCTTTCTTCTCCTAATGCTAAACAGTAAAATGCAGCTTTGGGAGTTCACACTCTCCTAGCCTGTGCATGTCTTCCTAACCTTCTGCTCGATGATGACATGTTGGTGGATTGAAATCAGGAACAATGGGGAGTATTTTCACCACAAAAACCATTAGGGGCTACATACAGGTCTTTTTTTTTTTTTTTTTTTAAGAGCTAGTTATAGCTGAACATTTACCAGCACACCAAATTCTATTCTATTCTATTTTGAGACACAAACCTGAGCCGTAGAGGCAGGGCCATCTTTGCTCTTGCTGGGGGTCTCACTTCTTACAGAGACAACAGCTGCTTCCATTGTCCTGGCCAGGACAGCAGATGTTACTGGGACTGAACGGTATGTAAAATTTTATTTTACAGCATCCACTTTCCATTTGTTACCTCTCTGAAATCTTACATGTAGTCTTCTCTCTCTCTATCTTTTTTTTTTTTTTTTTATGAGTGAAGAAACAGGTAAAAGAGAGGGAAGCAAACTGCTAAAGTTCATGTGATCAATTACTGCCATTGCCTTGTGGCTGATCTGCCATCCAAGCCTGTGATCCTGCCACCTCTTCAGCTTCCCTAAACATGGGCCAATGAAGATGTTCCATTTCTGCAGGGCTGGGATTCCTGGGGTCTTTAGCAACTCTTGTTTGCATTTAGCACAATCCTATTTTCCCCTTCTGAAAGTCTAGCTCTGAGAGTCACTGAGTTATGGTACAAAGCAAAAGAAAACACTGGAACTGTATTTTGAGTCTGAAATAAACACATTGGAAAAGACTTGATTTAAAGGTTGTCCACATTTGGAGTTGTTGGACTTCGAGGATGGAGAGTTTTAAGAAATCCAGGAGGGAGCAACACAGGCATCATATATGCATCATATTTGCTAAAGAAAATGGAAAAGAAAAAAACCCATTGGTATTTTGAGTGATGACAAAGTAAAATTTGAGAATGCTTATTATTACGAAGTACATCCTGGTAACATAGGGCCACCAGATTTAACAAATAAAAAAGCTGGACACCAAGTTAAATCTGAACTTTAAATATGCATTGAATATATTTTTTTATATAAGTATGTCCCAAATATTGAGTGAATCTGGAAAAGATAGAGTAACTATCCAGAGTAATAGGATATTTGCTTTCTGCTTTCTTCAATCAAGTGGTTGATATTTTTGGATGGATAAACTTTTCCATCATCTGTGATATCTAGGTTTCCTAAAGATTATTTAGTTTATGTTTTAGTTGAAATATAAAGCCGGTGTTCATACAACTGTCTAAAGAACCAATTGCTCTTTGTCATATTTCTGTGACATTTGTACTTTTGTCTTCATTACAAACATGGGGTTAAGAGAAAAACAAGGTCATTTTACAGTTAAAAAGGTAAAAATATCATCCAGGAATCAGGAAGGGAAGAATGGAGAGAGCAGGAGTAAGAATAAAGAAGTAAAGAAGACTTACAAAATTGAAACTACACATTCTTAAGGCTGTTGACAATAGATCAGGGTACCAGTACAGTTGGATTCCAGTGAGGGCCACCTTCTGGGTTGCAGACTGTGGCCTTCTCACTGCTGTGTCCTCACATGGCACAGAGAGAGTGGGCTAGCTCTGGGGTCTCTTTTATAAGGGCACTAACCCCATTCATGGGACTCCACCCTCCACCTAATTACCTCCCAAGGCCCCACCTCCAAATACTACGGCATTGGGTTAGGAGTCCCACATATGTATTTTGGGGGTGACAGACATACAGATGATAACAAAGAACCAATGTTCTGTAAGCCCAAAATGAGTCAATACAGATAAAAATGAAGTCTAATAAAATATCAGTCCAGAGCTTATAACATTAAGATACAAAATTTGTTCTATTTAGTTACTCAAATATAATAACAGTTTGCCAAACAGACTGTACAAATATCTTAGACCCAGGGCAGCAATTGAGAAAAAAGTGACAATTCCTGTAAGTGTCACAGAGCCACACATACTGATGCTTGAGTGTGGGAGATGAGGAATGGTCACAAATTCTGATTTCCACATGGTAAAAGCACATTCCACTGCAAACAGGATGAACACAGGCCAGGCCAGGCTGATCTTTCATGGTAGTCAGGTGGCCCTACACCTGCAAGACAGGCCTGAAGCAGCAGTCACATGCCAGGTCATTGTGAGCCTGGGTTGACTTTTATCAAACTGAAGACAACTGTATACATAGAAGCTCCTGGAAGCTTGCCTGTGGTCTTCTTGATCTGGCATGGTAAACTCAGTTTTGGAGGGGTTTTTCCATTTCAATATTAGTGTTATATTCTTTTCAGCAAATTATATATTCTTTTTAGCATATTGATTTCCTATAGAGCTGTGCTCTGGCAGAGAGTAGTAAATACTGTTTCCAGATGATCGTTTCACTAATACTACAACTACATTTATGGGTTTTATGTGATTCCTACCTCTGCTCTCTGCTTTTCTCTGCCCTAGTAAAGATCACCAAGCCTGAGATGTCAGGAACTAATGACAGGCATCTCTGTTTTCTTAATCTCCTCTTGGGTTACCCTGACAACATCTCTGGTGGAACAAACCCATACAACAACAGGACAAACTACTTAAAGAAAAACAAAGCTAAATATAGCAGAAGCTGCTATGCTGAATTAGAATTAAGAGGGTGTGTGTGTGTGTGTGTCTGTGTGTGTGTGTGTGTGTCTGTGTGTGTGTGTGTGTGTGAATTTTAAATGACTACCTATCTAGCTGACTTGAAAAATCACTTAATAGCCTATTGATGTATCACAAAAATCAAAGAAACAATTTGTATGAGAAAAATTTTCTTTCATTTTCTAACTCCCTTACAGTTTTAGGCCAATAGTGCCTGAAAAGAAATAGAGTTTTTCTGGATATTAGTGGATTCAGCCTCCTGAATTTTATCTGAGTTGTGCTTTGGGAACAATAAAGACACCTTGTACTTTTATGGAGCCCCTCATCTATGACTTGAAATTATAACTATAAACATATATTAAATATCAAACATACCTAGGAGCACATGCCTACTCTTTTTCCAAATCAATTTCTGAGTAAATTCACAGTAAAGCGAAAGGTTATGATGCTGAAAACTCAGCCTCTGTACAGTGGTGCAAAATTGAATCTCAGAGACAGAGTTTTGGGTAAAGTAGAAAAGAATAGCTTTATTGCTTTGCCAGGCAAAGGGGAACAGCCCTCAAAAACTATGCGTCCCAACCTAGGGGAGTTTGGTGAGGAGTTTTATGGCAACGGTTCAAGGGTGGGGTTGCTGATAGGATTAGCGTGTGTGCAGGGCCTGCATTCCTTTAATCTCATCTCAGGAAATCTTGATGAGCTTCTCTGTTTCTTTTAGTCTGGCCTCAGGTGGTCTTCTTTGGTATGAGGAATGCTGACATCTTCCATGTGCTGGGTTTTAGTTCTAAAAAGAGCTTAAAGACATTGTTTTGTGTACCCTTGAGGCAGAACCAGGACCCTGCCCCAAGGCTGCACTGTTGTTTCTTGACTGCCCCTCCCTTGTCTTTGCATCCCTTCCCTTTCGGATTAGCAACTGTTTGAATCTGCCCTTTGGACCTCAGGGAAGGTCATGGAGACTGGAGGGGGACAGAAAGGCTTCCATGCCCAGGAGCCCTACAGGGTCCTGCCTGGTTTCAGTTAGAGCTAAGGCCATGCGACTAAGCTGGGTCTTAAATGAGGAAATTGAATTAGGATTAAATGGAAGAGTGTTGGCTCTGAGTTTGTAAAGGCATCAAAAAAGAGCCCTTGCTTCTTAGCATTCTTAAATGATTTTCTCTCCTCCTGTGTACCCTGTCTTATTTTCTAGACAGTTTCCTAAAGTGTTTTCATCCTTTCACTACACAAGGGACAATCTTATCTTGGTTTTTAGTTGCCTTGTTACAATGATTCTCCAACTTTGTTGTGCATTAGAATCACCTGGAGGATTGTTTATGCTCTGGTGGCCAGAGCCCCACCTCCTGAAAACTGAATCCATAGATGGGCTGGGCATTTGTATATCACTAATAAGCTTCCTGGGTGGTTTAAAGTTTTAAAGTTTTAGAGCTCAGCAAAACGGCTTAAGTCCAAAATTTCCATCCCATTATTACAGGTCCCCAGGATGTGATTTTATTTTATCCTAGTATTTTCTTACTTCTGATGACCCCCTCAATAATTTCCTTACCACCTTGCTTCTCAAAGTGTGTCCCATGCAAGCACTGTGTGCATCACCTGGAAGCTGGTGAAAAATACAGAATTCAAGGACGTGTCCCAGACCTACCAATTCAGAATCTACATTTTAGCGAGATCCCAGTTGCCTTGTACATTAGAGTCTGAGGAGCACTACCTTAGAACAAACCTGCCTGGATTCTCTCTCTGCATCCATTGTGCTCATTCCCAACCTTGACTTATAATTGTCTGCTATTCTTGTCTGGAATAAAACCTCTTTTATCTTCCCAAGGGTAGCTTACCACCCGCTCTGATCTGGGAACTTTTTCAGAATTATTCCAGCTCATATGACTCTTTCAGATTTCTGGCAGCCCATAGAAGGGAAGATCTACTAAGTGTCTCCCACAGTGTTTGCATATCACTTACAAGAGCCCAACCAAAGCTGAAAAATGAAATAATTCCTCATGCTTGTCATTCTCCTTCTAGCCACAGGGCACTTGTATATGTGGTTTTTGCTACCCAAAGCTCTGCCTCTTCACCTTTTTTTTTTTTAACCTAATTAACTCCTAATTTTCCATTAGAGATCAGCTCAAAACTTAATTCCTCAGGAAACCTTCTCTGACTTCAGTGCTGTCCTCAGGAGACTAGACCTCAGACTTGAAGTAACAAAAACTAAGGGCCAGGAATTAAGTCTTGGGGACCTTGAAGGGAGGATTGGGCTGGCTACCAGTAGGAGCAAATGCTCTTTTGAAGGAAGGCCTTTAATTGAACCCCTAGTTTTTTTTCCCACAGATCAAGATTAATAAGATTAAACAAGGAACAAAACTACCATGTAAGAGGGTCATCATCAACAACAAACTAGAAATGTAGATGCCTAAAGAATTGAAATATTGAAACTATCACTGGGAAAATATAGGGGGAAAAATCCAAGAATTATGTAATACTTAAATATATGAAAGATAGAATCACTTAAAAAAGGATTAAGCAACAAGACATCATCAGTAGTAACCAGAGAGATTTTAAAAAGAACTATACAAAATATTTAGACATGAAAAATGGAATTGCTGAACTAAAAACCTGAATGTATGGTTTAAACACTAGACAGTGCTGAACAGAGAATTAGTGTGAGGAAGACAAGATGTTGTGAAATTACACAGACTATAACAGAAGAGCAAGGAGACAAAATATTAAAAGGAAGTTGAGTGTATGAGTGATGAAATAAAAGTATCTAATATATATAGTATAACTTGTGTTACAAGGATATAAATGAAAAATGGGAGAGAGGATACAGTTTGAAAAGGTAATGCTGAAAATTTTCAGAATTGATGAAAGACATCCATACACAAATAGAAGAGTCCGAATTTATACATATAGTTTTAACAAAAGTAAATTCATGCAAATATTGAAGCTGCAGAAAGAAAGGACTACTTAGAAGACCTTAAAAGGCAGTCAGAGAGAAAATATGCATCACCGAGAAGGGAATGAAAATTAGACTTATAATTACTATTCATTAGCATCCCTGGAAACCAGAAGAAATTATAATATCTTCAACATATTCAGAGAAAAAAACTTCAATTTTGCAGGAAAGATCTTTCAAGAACATGCATCAAATACTCTTTTAGATTAAAAGAAAGAGAGGGAGTTTACCACAAATAGATCTACAGTAATCAAGCCAACCAAAGTACATAAATTAAAGAACTAAAAATCAATTTTAATAATAAAATAAATCTTGGAGATACACATTGTATATAACATTAGGAAATTACATTTATTAAAAATGTAAAAATTAGGAAATACACATTTTTCTCAAGAACACATGGAACTTTAAAAAAAAATTTACCATGTACTAGTCATGGTATCAACAGATTTCAAAGGCTTGGCATCATGGAGATCTCTATATCTGATTATGATGCAAATTAAAATAGAAACCAACAATGAAAATAAGAAAAAAATTCTCATGTATTTGAAAATATATAAATGTACTGATAAGGAAAGAATCACAGCAGAAATTTAAAATAATTAGGGATCTATTGATCCCTTTTTATGGTTTCCAGTTTGTTACTAAAGCTTTCAGATATAGCATTATGTAACATTTCCTTGACCATTGTAAATGTGGATCAGTCATCAATTACTATTTTGTGCTTATATGTGATATCCTTAATGATTGGAGTCCCTGTGGATCTGTTTTTGTTATATCTTGCTCAATGAGCCTTGTCTCATTCTTTTTCTGCTAGTTTATTTATTTTGTTATTTATTTATATTTTATTTATTTATTTTCGGCTGTGTTGGCTCTTCATTGCTGCACGTGGGTTTTCTCTAGTTGTGGCGAGCAGGGGCTACTCTTCATTGTGGTGCATGGGCTTCTCATTGCAATGGCTTCTCTTGTTGCAGAGCATGGGCTGTAGGTGTGTGGGCTCAGTAGTTGTGGCTCACGGGCCCTAGAGTGCAGGCTCAGTAGTTGTGGCACATGGGCTTTGTTGCTCCGTGGCACATGGGATCTTCCCAGACCAGGGCTCAAACCTGTGTCCCCTGCATTGGCAGGCGGATTCTTAACCACTGTGTCACCAGGGCAGCCCGTTGATAGTTTATTTTTGAATGGTGGACATTTATTTAAAATATTATTTGTAGAAATCTTCTGAGGCTTAGAATAATGATAACTTCTGGAAAGAAATGAAGGAGGATAGGAGGACGAACCCTGGAGGTCCACCAGTCCCAGCCTTAATTCATTTAATGCCTGAGATCCCCTGTATCAGCAGATGAAAGGACATACTACAGGGAGGACTATCATTACTGTGTTATGCCCGTTTGAGGGAATAGAGCTCATGGATCTTTCCTCAAGGAGGGGTTGTTTTATAAGTTTCTCACCCTTGGTGGAGTCTAAGCTTTGATTTCTGCCTATAAGGCTGTAAAACGTTCAGCTCAGGTTTATGGGATCAAAATAATTGTGCTCAGGAGTGAAGGAGCTTTGATTAACTGTGCTTTCTATCACTGGGTTTGTCTTCTCCAAAAATTAGACAGCAGATTTTTCCTATCATCTGAGATCTTTGATGCTTTCAAGACATTTTTGTTTATTTGTTTGCTTTTGGTAATTGAACTGTCTTTCTTAGTGGCCCTCACTGGAGGGTATATGAATCTGATCTACATTACTGGAAGTTCAGCATTTCTTTTCTTTAAATGAATGAATGAATGAATAAAAGTTGAAATAAAATTGCTCTATTTTTTTTATTTGCTTAATTCTCCTGGGGTGAGTTAGATTAGATTTCCCCTTTGTTTGGGACACCTTTTGTGCCTTCCCTCGGGTCTCCCTAGCCCATATTTTATTCCAGTCACTGTCATGGCTATAAGCTTCACACAGGTGTCAATGGCAGAACTTCACTCTACAGTGTCAATCTCTTGCTTTCTTGTCTGGGATGGAAGGGAGTTAACATCCCATGGGGTAATACTTGACCAATGGAGAGATGGAAGCCAGTGATTATATGCCCCCATCTTCTGTTCGTGAGATGGAGGCATTCTTCATGGCTCCTCCAATGTTCCAGTGGTGCCAAACTCCAGTGGCCCACTGACTCTCCTCTTTCCCTGTTTTACTCTCCGCAGCCCTCTACTTCTGTTCTCCAGAATTGCTTATCAACATCATCTTGCATGAAATAGAAAGCAGACTTCTTTAAAAGGGTTCCATCAACTTCTGTGTGATTTGTTTTATTAGACACGAAAAACATGCTTTGATAAATCATCTTCAGGGTGAAAAATCTCTAGTACATGTCCACCACTGTGTCTTAGATTTCTATCCTTAAGATGAGTATTTACTGTTGTTTTATCAGATGTTAAGTTGGAACCTAGAAAATGAAATTGAAAAATGTTACAGAGAAAAAGGAAGCCTGGGCTTGGTTGGGATAGTACAGTGTAGATTCCTGGGCAACTCCAGTGCACTGGGCACCAGATAAGCTACAGACAACTTCCGTTCATGTCTTGTCCACTAACATCTTGAGCTGTATACCTACACTACCTTCTCTTCCCTATGTTGTAACTAAATCCCAGGCACAATAATTCTGTCCTTTGCTCTTTCTGCCATTAGCACATAGCAGGCTGAACAAAACTATGATCATAAGAATTCCTATTAGGGAAGAAATATCTTTTTATGAAAATATCTTAATAAATAGCTTGATGGAGAAGGTGGCTTCATAGAGGCCATAGATTTACAGTCAAGGACACAGCATACATTGGTGAAATATAAGGATGAAAATGAGTTGTATTGGGGTCAGGAAGCAGGGAAAACATAGGATTGTCCAACAAAAGGGCACATTTACCAAAGGATTTCTCCGGAGCAGATATCTCTAAAATTTAACCTCAGGTCATTTGTTTTATGAATTATGTCCTTAAACTTCCTTGGGTGACTATAAATTGTGTAAAACCTGAATTCTTGTGGCTCAGTTTGGGACATCCCAGTGACTAAAGACCAAAGTAGAAGCAGGATTTCAGAGTGAGGGGCAACCATAAGAATATGTCCTTTTTCTCCTCAGGAGAAATGGTGATGGGACCTCTTCTAAGCAAGGAGTGAGAGTTAGATCTACTCTTATCTGGGTCTAGAAGTGGATGCCTCAGGCTGACACTGGAGGTCTCATGCCTCCACTGGGGATCACAGCACTCAGCCTGGTGCTGGAAGTGCAGCAGGTGATTGCAGGTTATTTGATATCACATCTAATTGTCAACTTCATGAAACTCATTCATTTAACAGGTATTTATTGAGAGATAATTATGTGACACATCTTTGTTCTAGGTACTAAGTATACAGCTGTAAACGAAGCAGGTAAAAATCCTCACTCTTACTGGGCTTACAACTTAGTAAGAAACAAGATAAGTGAAATTTATAGTATGTTTGATAGCAAACATAAGGAGAAACAGTAAAGCTGGTAGAGGGGATAAGAAGGCAACATTCTATTGCTAAAACAGATATGTACCCCAGAGGCAAGGAACAGAATAACATGTTTTACCTTATGCTTTTAATGCCAAAAGGATTGGTTATGTTGGCTAAAGGAGCACAAGTATTAGCACATCAATTTCTTTTAATTTTGTCCTTTGCCTGACAGTCATAGATATAGAGGATTTTTTTTAAAGGAGACCCTTGGAAGAGCTGGAAGAAAAGTGAGTTGATGTTTCTTAAAGTGGCTATTCTTTCTCAGGAGTTTAACCTGAGGGGGGTTTTTTCAAGCCCCAAGGATTGGAAGCAGAATGATAAGGCTTCCATCCACCTCCAGAAAAGGAGACATATGGGGAGTGAAAGTTCAAGAGATACCAGAGGTATCGTCAGCTCTTGCAGGTCAGGGGAGGCCAAGAGAAAATAGAACATCTTAGAATTGCTAGGCAGGCCCTTACATGTGTTCATTGCAAAATCCAATTGCAGCAGGAAGGAAAGATAGTTTGAACATTTCCCAAACCCAGCAGGCATTAGGAGGGAATAGTTGACACGCTGACCCATTCAAAAAAAGGACAAGGCAGTGTCAGGACTGAATTTTAACTGTGTACATACTGTGAGTGTAAGACCTTTCCCATTGATGGAAGGTGTTCCCCTCTAAAACTAACAAAAGGGCATGTACTTCAGACACTGCACCATCCTTTCACTGGGAGAACTCTGGGCTCTTTGACTTTCTATATTCCAGTTGAAATGGTCTAAGCTAAGGGCCTGGATATAGATATCTCCATGGTTTGTTTCTTCACTTCCATTTGGAAAACACACTGTAGCTCTGGTCTATTTTCCTTTGACATGAAACACAAACTGAGGCTTTTCTTGAAATGCAAGATATAAGTAAAGCATTCTCAGCTTGAACCCAACAACTTGGCTTCCTAATGGCTGATTACCAGCAATGCCTAGGAAATCGTGGCCTCATGTTGCTTCTAGAAACCTTCACATTGCCTTCTTATAGTTGCATGTTTTTCTAACATACCAAACAGCAAATTTCACCCTAGATTACTGCAATGTAGCATGGGAAGTTCAACTAGAAATTTACTTTCAGAAGCAGACCCATTGGAGAGGATGACTTAAAAAAAAAAAAGGGAGCTTCCCTGGTAGCACAGTGGTTAAGAGTCTGCCTGCCGATGCGGGGGACATGGGTTCGTATCCCGGACCGGGAAGATCCTGCATGCCGCGGAGCGGCTAGGCCCGTGAGCCATGGCCACTGAGCCTGCACGTCTGGAGCCTGTGCTCCGCAACGGGAGGCCACAACAGTGAGAGGCCCACGTACCACAAAAAAAAAAAAAAAGCAGGCCCTCTCTCTCATCCTCCAAATTAGGATGCCCTGAAATAAACATTAGCTCATACCCTCTATCCGAAGACAAGCAGAAAAAGATTTTGATTAGCATTTTGGTCATACAAGAGGTGAGGCTGCAGCACTCCTATCTTTACTACTATTCATTTTAATTTTGAAATTCCACTGGGAAATCTTCTTACTGATGGGGGGGAATCTTTGAATTTTTTTTGGCTCTTAGAAACCGTGAGAGGTTTCCTTAGAGGTTTCTCATACTCTGATTTCAAGATGAAATGGGAAAAGAACCTGAGAGAGAAGTATGGTTAAGGAATTACTTAGGCTATATGAAGCCAACTATCAAAAATTGGGTTGCTGTTGGCAGGAAGAGGGTGTTATCCCCACCTCCAGGTCTCCAGCGATAGTTCTTCAAGTCCCACAGGTGTGGATGTGCAGGGTGCTGTGTTTGTGAAGGAGAAACAATAAGCCCTCAAAGCTGGTGGTAATTTTCCCACACTTCACCACATGGGAAGCTCTAAAAATGGACGCTTGAAATATTGATCAAGACTGGTCTTCTAAGGAGACCAAGGCAGGAATCTTCCTTGTGATTTGATTCATATGATTTATGATTCTGCATCTGGCACAGCCTGCCACGCTACTGTTAAAGATTCACCTGGTTTAAAAGCTTTCTCTTCTTAATTCAGGTCTGTGTGGAGGTAATTAAGCCTCTAAGCCAGCTTCAGGGCCTTCCTGTAATGACTCAGCTTCTTGTGCTCCTGACCTAATCCTAGCTGAACACCAGCTGTTATATACTCTGATCAGAGGATATAACAGAAGTAAAGGTGGAGGCCAAGACTAGAAGGAAAATGTGTGGAAGCCAAAGGAGAACATCGGTCACTTCATGTTTTGCTCGTGGCCAGCCCCATTTTCCATACAACTTCCCAGGATCTCCTAAAGGGTGACCTGGATTACATTAGAAAACAACACTTCCTCCTGTGAATCTTTGTCCTGGGATGCTGATAAAATGTGTATCCTTACTCGTCTGTGATAGGGAAAACTTAACAAGCTTTGTAGCATCTGTGTTTCCTCTAGACAGTAGCGAATGGGCTTCTCCTTTGTTCCATTCTGCCAGTTTCAATCTAAGTTATGCCTGGCCAGTGAAGGGGTCTCCTTGGCCAGCATGTGTCCTCTGCCCAATGCTCCCAAGTGGCTCCTGGCTCCCCACATGCATGTCAAGCTGTATAAAGGGAATGAACAGATGGTAACATGGAAACATGACTTTCTAATCCCAGTGTTAATGTAGCACAAACCCACCCAGGAGGATGGCAGAGCTCTCTGTGGGTGGCTCTGTGGGCTAAAGCCTCCAGGACTAACAGCATCAGGGCTTACAAGCTGCAGGCTGAGGTGCCCAGATTCTCTGCTACATAGGCATTGCTTGAAGCAATGACTCTGGGCAAAATGAAGAGAGGAGGTCTCGCTTCCTTACTGCTGAAAGCAGGTGAGGAGAATCTAGAAGAATTTTGTTTCTCAGGAACGAATAGGAAGTAAGCTAATGTAGAATGACTGCGGTATCCAGACAAGGTACAAGTTCTGGCTGCAGCAAAGAATGTATAAGTGCTTCTCCCCTTTTTTGCCCAGTTGGCAGAATCTGCCTATCAGATTCTCAATTGGAACAGAATGGAACATACCGTCTGGGCAGTGAATGTAAGAACACTAGTGAATTCCCAAAGATTAATGATTGGCTTAAGGAATTCTCTCTCTCTCCCCCCTCCCTCCCTCCTTTTTTTCTCTCCCTTTCTTTCTTTCTCCTTCCTCCCTTCCTTCCTTCCTCCCTCCCGCCCTTCCTTCTCTCTCTCTCCTTTCTCTATTTTTGGTTAGAAAAAAATGTCCAAGAGACGCAGACTACTTTTCTGAAAGCCAACATGATTTAGGGGGCCTGGGCACTGTTATTCTCCCAAATGCCCCCTAAGGAAACCTTCATGCATAAAGGTCCTCCAGGGATGTGTTCCCATCAGTAACACCCTTTGTCCATGGAAGAACCCTTGGACCAAATTCTCTATTAAGATTAAACAAAGATTTGCACTGAAAACATGCACATGGGGAATGCGGAATGTGTTTCCTATTAAGGCATTTTGAAGAGAGCCGAGGAAGAAAGCCTATTGTTTTTGTTCATCAGAGCTGCCACCAAATGTTGAGGGATAACAATGGCAACCCAGTTCACTCCAAGGAGAACAGACTCATTAAAAGCATCTTCATTTTCTTGACCCAAAAAGCTGATCAAAAAGATGGGCAAAAATGTCGGAGTTAGTTTGGAAAAATATTTGGAAATGGTATTTTGACATCATCAGAAAGAGGGTCCTCGTGGCTTTCCCCCAGACCAAGACTAAGACCAAATAAGGCAGCATTAGAGTCTTCAACCTGGTCAAACGCATAGTAGACTAGGGTGACAGTGTGCAGACACTCCCAAGTGTGCAGACACTCCTGAGTGTGTGTATGTATGTGTGCATTTAGCATATATTAACACACATGAACACTCGATGATGCACTGAAGGATGCATCAAAACTCATCTTAATACATTTTTGTTGAACGTCTTTTTCCCTGAACTGTGTTTAACACCTACTGTAAGCAAATTGGGGAAGAGAAGTCCTTATTGTCTGTTACCCCTCTTTTCTTCCTTGCGTTTTTCTTCTTCCTCCTTTTTTCTTTATCCTTCTTTCTTTCTCTGTCTTGCTCTCTTTTTCTTGCTCTTTCTCTGTGTCTCTAGGATTGAAATTAAATGTGCTGTCTGTAAAATAAGCACTGTTATGGGGATCTGCAGCCTCGGGCTGAATGACCCTCAAGTTTCTGGTTTCATTACAAATTAATATCTGTGTTTTGTTCCTGACTCATAAAAGCAGATTTTGCTTTAGAAATCCCTCAAGCAACTCAGCTTTTTTTTTTAAACCTTTCCATAAAATGGCCAGCTTTTATTTATTCTCTGTAAAGGTACCCAGTGGGCAGGCAGTGCTCTGTCTGATTGCCAAGAGGACCATGAAAACCCAAAGAAGAAGAAAAAAAATCTTAATTAGAAGTTATTTGGCTCAGAAAAGAAAGGGAGAAATATTCTCCCAGATATCTGAGGACCCAAGCAGTTGGCCACCACTTACCAAGGAAGCAATCTGTCTCTGTGACAAGTAAGAGCATAGATCACTTTGATGAATGACATCTTTGGGGGCCCTGGTGAAGGGGGGATTTCTGTGAGATGGGGATGGTGAAGTGGTGAGAAACCCACAGAGAAGTAGCGATCAGCTGACAGATGCTGCCTTGCAATCATCACAGAACACTGGAATGTTGACTGCACCCACAGGCCACTTCAAGAATGTGCCTTAGTATAGAAACACGCTGAACTGTTGGTTGGGAGAAGGTGGGATCATAATTCTTGGAGCTGAAAGTGAAGTCCCAGCCAGGTACTTCCAGGAATAAGGCCATAACACTTACGTTTATATTCATGAGGCCAGTTAGAGATTAAGGTCATGCACGTGCCAAGTGACAAGGCTTAAGGAGACCCAAAGAGCAGCAACGCTGAGCCCACACCACAGACACATGAAGGGACATTCGTACTTTTGGCCAAAGCATTATTCCAGGGTTTGCAATTAATTATATGAACACTTTGTTGGAAAACTGCATCTAAAAGTGATTCTCATGATTATTGAACCAGTGCTGTAGCTATCTTTTCCAAGTTTTATTATAGACTATTGCAAATCATCTAATGCTTTTTAAGGGAGCAAAGGCTTTAGAAGGTCATGTAACAGTGTTATTAAGAAAAGGAGAAGAAAAAAGCAGAATTTTGTACTGTTACAATGCCAGTTCTCCAAACTCAGAGATATTTAATAATTCACAAATCCTTGTAGCCACCCCATGAGGTTTTTATGCACTACTTCAAAGAAAATACTTTTTTTTGCCTTATTTTTTTAGGATAAGGAGTTCTGTTCTTAACTGTTGGGTGCATACAAGGTCCTGATACCAGGCCCAGATATCAAAAAGCTGGACTCAACTGGACTTGGATGAAAAGTGAATTCTCCATCTATGGACATTGCAGGGAAATCAGTTTGGTTTAATTCCTAAATTACAAGACTAGAGTCACTGGAAGAAACCTCTGGGTTATATGACTTAAGGCCAGTCCTTAATGGACTTAGAAGGAAAGCAGAAGCATAACATCTTGAATCATGCCCAGATTAAATGTGGCTATTTTGATTACTGAATCCAAAGATGTGAGCAGCCCTGAATGTACCATTTTTTGAGCCAAGGGACTATATGTTTGCTCCAGATTAAATTCTTCCAAGTGGAGCAAATCTAGCATTTTGAGGTGGTGACTACACAAAAAATATAAAGAGGAAAAATTCAGTCAGGTGAGCTAATGCCATATTTCAGATAAAAACTCCCTTCCCAACACAGGCCATTAGCATTAGGGAAGGTAGTCAGACAGGTTATATGAGTCTAAGTGAGGGTTAAGCTAAAAGAACATTTTCTCCCATATACCTAGAAGGATGAAATTTTGGAGCACAGAGAGACAATGCCTTTACCTACAGGACTTTAAGAGATAAATAATAACAAATACTCTCCCTCCCTTTTCTCCTCTCTCCTACCCTGTATTTGTCTCCCTGTCTATCACTCAGAAACCCCATATATACACGCATTTTGTCCTTCTTGATTTATGTCACCATATTCCAAGTAGGTCCTTCAGAAGACTTTCAAAAGTACTTGCAAAAAAGCTAATAAATGAATCACATATCCTGGTGAAGGAAAATGACGAGTTTCTGTCTCTCTAAATTTGCTTTTTTTCTGGACATTTCATGTAAATGGAATCATACACTGTGCATTCTTTTACATCTGTCTTCTTTCACTTAGCATAGTATCTTCGAGGGTCATCCATATTGATACATATATCAGCACTTTGTTCCTTTTTATTGTTGAATAGTGTTCCATTTTATGGATATAATACATATCTACCAGATGATGGATATTTATTGGGATTGTTTCTGGTTTGGGGGTATTAAGAAGTATCTTGTATGTTTTGTACATCATCTGTTCATCCTTTGTCCATCATCCTTTGTATTCATCTATTCTTGATTCTTATCCCTCTTCATATACACTATTAATATTTTTAAAAGTTTGTGAACTTTTCTTTCTACTTTATTTCTTAGAGGATATAAATATATTTTTAAAAATCATTTGAGAATAGCTGTTCCATTTTGTCGAGAATTGTTTCATCTACTTGTTTGGTGTTAACTGTTTTCTTTGTGTTAGTTTTGTCATTTGCTTTGGAATTTTATTATGTAGATTTATTTTACAGGTCTTTTATGACTTTCTCCCTCTCTCCCTCTCCCTCTCTCTCTCTTCCTCCCTCTCTCTCCTCCTTCCCCCCTCTCTCTCCCTCTCTCTCTTTGTCTCTCCCCCCCACCTTGCCTCTTTTTCCCTCTCTCTCTCTTTCTCTGGCTCATTTCTCTCTGGTGGTTCTGCAGGTGCCTTCACCTGGGCTCCCACAGATTCTTAGTCCAGAAACAGGACTTATATTGGGTCTTGGAGGTCCTGTGTCATCCATGGTGATGAGACAAGTAATGATTCCATCACCGAGCCAGTCTTATGTTTCCCCAGAGTCCATCCACAGATGCTTCATGTCACCCCTTCAAGCAGTCAACTTTACCATCATCATTTCAGGCAGGGGCTTCAGCTTTCTTCTAACTCCCGTTATGATCAGTGAACCCACTCAGGCCCCTCCAGCCTCTCAAACTCTAGTTAGTGAACCTAATTTGGGTACATTGCCACTTCTGGAGTTCTTTTAGTCTCACTTGACTTATAAAATTTCAACTCTTCTATGCCTCCAGATGCTTCTGGTTTTGGAGACTGGCTGTGTGCTGGCCTCTGCTTTACTTAACATTGTGGGTGTTAGTTTTACTTTGATTCATCTAGATTTTTGTTGTTGTTGTTTTGTTTTGTTTTGTTTGGTACACAGGCCTCTCACTGCTGTGGCCTCTCCTGTTGCGGAGTGCAGGCTCAGCAGCCATGGCTCACGGGCCCAGCCGCTCCACGGCATGTGGGATCTTCCCAGACCGGGGCATGAACCCGCGTCCCCTGCATCGGCAGGCGGACTCTCAACCACTGCGCCACCAGGGAAGCCCGAACATGGATTTTTTTAAAGAAAAATATACTAAGGTATAATCTACATACAGAAAAACACATGCCGTACTGAATAGATGGATGGATTTTCATTAACTGAGCACACTTTCTCCGAAATCAAGAAACAGAGCAATGCAAAACTCAGAACCTCCCCGCTGTGACCCTGTCTAATCATTCCCCACCAAAAAATAACTATTATCCTGATTCCTACCTGCATAGATGTGGTTTGGTTCCTGTTTAGTAGTTCCTCACAAACTTTCCTCGTGTCACTCTCCTCCCCTTCCCCCTCTCCTCTCCCCCTCCCCTCCCCCTCCCCTCCCCTCCCCCTCCTCTCCCTCTTCCCCTCCCCCTCCCCTCCCCTCCAATTCACTGTCCCTCTCTGTTACTTGCTTTGATTTACTCAACACATAAGGCACAGAACCAGTTCTGCCTGCACAAAACATTTGTAGTAGTTGCCTTTCACCTTGTTTTTCTTGTTTCTGGTTCAAGTTTTAGGGTGTGTTTCTGGGGGGAGGGGTGCACAATTAATGGGAGTTCTTCTATGTACTGGTCAAAAGACAGAAAACATTTCTACATGTATTTGTAAGAAAAAACCCTTTAACAGAACAGCAGGTGTTAATTAATCTGTATTCTCACTTGCTAATAGTGATTAGCACAAGACAGTATCCAGCGACAGAAATGGTACATTAAAGGGCTAATGCTGGAGAAGAGCAACTACATAGAGCTTAATATCTTCGGGCTCAATTTATCAAAGATAAGGTCTGAACAATGCAGCACAAAGACATACTTTGACTTTGCTAGCAGACATGAGGAATTATTTCAAATTTTATGCTATAAATAGAGCCTTTTTAAAAATTGGAAACAGCTTTTAGAAGGATATTTACAGATAGACTATACACGTATACACACGTGGATACAAAACTGTTACGCATATACTGGTAAGTATGAGCTATGAGCATCATTGTTTCTATTATATATGTATTGTTTACTGAGAGCCTTTTATATGCTATCTCGTTTATAAATTTATTTTATTATTTTTTCTGAATAGTTGACTTACAATGTTATGTTAGTTTCAGGTGTACAGCATAGTGATTCAGTATTTTTACAGATTGTTCTCCATTAAAAGTTATTACTAATCATGTGGTTTTAATTGTCTTTCAGAGCCCACACCACATTCTATAATGTAGAAAATGTAATTTCCTATTTTGCATGTGAGGAAACTAAGGCACAGTGCTATGATACAATATAACTGAGATTACAAAGTCAGTGGTAAATTCAAGATTCAAATGGAAATTGTCTCATGCCAGTGCTCCTGTTTTTGCAATTATGTAGCATTGTTGCTTGAAAAATCTGTATTCATAGCATCAAAATATATATAATATTAAGCCAGTGTATTTATATGTTTAGGTTCCACTCCTATCTACCACAGTTTATCTCCATACTTGATTCAGATAGGGAAAAATAAGAAATGAAAATTAAATTTGTGGCTATGATGTAAGGAGCATAGATGATAGAAAAGACACTTTAAATATATGATCACATTTAGTCCTTAAAACATCCTTCAGAAGTGAATTAGGGCTTCAGTTTACAATTGGGAGAACCAAGACTTAAAGGATTGAGTAATTTGCCCAAGGTCACAAAGCTAATTAATGGCAGAGCTGAAATTTGAACACTTCCGTGACTCCAAAGTCTACACTCTTCGTCCTAAATCACCTTTCCCATCCACACATTTCATTCTAAAGTTTTGGGGGTATATGTTGCACCTAAATTTCCTTGTTTCATGCAGAAGGGTCTGTTCTGACTTTGCTTTTTCTTAGAAGCTATTTTCACCTTGATTTCCCTGCTCCTTTTTAATGCTCCTTAAGTACATTTTTCTTGCTGAGTTTCAATTTGATTTGTTGGGATTTCTTTGCTCTAGCTAGAAGGTGAGTCAGTGGTTTTCAAAGAGGTTTTAAGTGCATGTTTTGCTCTTTCAAGTTTCTGAGTGCCTCCAAAAATTCGCTTCTGAAGTTCTGAAGCCCAGAGGGGCAGAGACCATCAATGTTTAAAATGGGAGTATATTGTTTTAATTAAAATTTATGGAGTGATTCATGACTCCAATTCAATTTTCCTCAATCGACATCATAAGGTCTGGATGGGAAATCTGCCTTAAAATTACCATGGGGCTCTCTGGAAGATGAGCCATTTAGAAATGCCCTTGTTTCACTTGTTAGCAAGTTCATGACTTCAGGCTCAAGCAGATCCAAGAATGGAACAGTCCCATCCCTGTTTTCATTATCTTTCTGATCTCCCTTGTAAGCTGTTCTGGTGGAGCTTCATGTGTCACCACCTCCCCCCATTAAGCTATATTCTCAGGCTGGCAAGGCAAACATCATCATTTATCAGAGCAAAAATCTCACTCCAGTTTTAGAAAAGTCTCACTTAACTTTTCACAAAACGCTCAAGAAATCTAGGAGAGAATCAGAACTAATTTTAGGATGCCAGCGATTTTCTTTTGTTTGTGAATTTAAGTGCTGTCTTCTGGGGGTGGTGTCACTGAATTAATTCCTTGGTTGTCATCATCTTGACATACCTCAGTTTTCTGCATTTGGCCCCAAACTTGGAGGTTTGGGAATTTAATTAGAGCATCACTGAAAAATTCTAGGAGTAAATAAATCAAACTAATTCAACTATAGCCTAAGTGACAGCAAACTTTGTGAAATCTGTGCAAGGCTAGGGAGTATATATTTTGGGCATTGTGACTATCATGGTGTCTGGGGCATAACAGGTGCCAAATAACTACTTGATGCAAAGAAATTAAGTACCCCTGAAATGCTCTCCACATCCAGAAAAATAAGTCTGTGCTTTTAATTCTTATCCAGAGGCTCCTCTGTGATCCAGAACATTCCCTTAAAGCAGCGATTCTCAATCTTGGTGGGTTTTGTCTCTCAGGGGATTTTGTTAGTGTCGGGAGACATGGTTTGTCGTAATTGGAGGAGGGGTGCTACTGGCATGTACTGAGTAGAAGCCAGGGATGCTGCTAAGCCTCCTACAATGCACAGGCAGTGCCGCCTCCCCTGAAAGCCCGCCACTCTAAAAAATTATATGGACCCAAATATCAACAGTTCCGAGTTGAGAAACCCTGCTCTAGTTTGTCTTCAACTCAAGCTGGACTTGAAATCCCAGGATCTAGAATTTCAGAGGTGAAGGTATATGGCAAAGAATCTTTCCTGTGCTCTGAAATACGACTATTTCAAGAGTTCTTGGGGAAAGGAGGCATAATTTGGCTTATCTAGGAACTCCTAGAGGAAACATCAAACATCAAGGTCATTTACTGAACTCAATAGGAGGAAATAAAACTTATTTCTCTGTCTCATTCTCTTGGCAATTTGCCTCTTAAGACTTCTTTCTGACTCCAAACCAGAGCTCCCCCCACCACCACCACCCCACATTCTCCAAGTACATAGCTTGTAGAAGCTGAAAACAACTGAGAGCTCCTGGGTTGAGATGAAGACGACATGCCAGGTGGAAGTTCATCGGTTTTATAATTCACTTAGGGAAGTGTACAGTTAGTTTGTACACCTTATAAATCATCTTGAAAACATCTAATTTTTTTTCCCTTTGTTTTTAATTGAAAAATTTTAAAAAACTGCCTCATCAGATCTCCATTTCCTGTTTAAAGTGGGATTAAGTAATTATATGATACAATTTTTTCATATATTTGTTGTTATTACTTCTGATAAAGTTTGGAAGAAAGTATAACATGCTCTTACTTGTCAATCAAATATCAAATGGAGTGATTAGACTGACTTCCAAGATACTAGTCAAACAACACAGATTAAACTTATATAATAGGAAAATGTTGGTATGGATTCAACTTCTGGCTCTTGCCTTGGGATACTTGGGTTCAACTTCTGACTCTTGCATTGAATGTGTGGCCATGGGAACCTTGCATAATCTTTATGGGCTTCAGTTTCTTCATCTGTAAAACAAGGAAGTTGGATTACACGATCCAGCTCTCTTTGATTCTAATTTACTCAATGGAATAATTTTAATTAGATACTATGACTAACAGAAGAAAAATGAACAACTTATATTGTTATATTGATATCTCTCAAAGGATTACCGCAAATACTCATCTAAGAAGATAATCTTTTGGAAATGTGACAGATAGGAAGTTACTGTGGACACATGCCATGGATTAAGATATGTGGTTTTGGGGTTAGTCTCTTCATTTTTTTTTCTTTTTTTTTTAAGATGTTGGGGGTAGGAGTTTATTAATTAATTAATTTATTTTTGCTGTGTTGCATCTTTGTTTCTGTGCGAGGGCTTTCTCTAGTTGTGGCAAGCGGGGGCCACTCTTCATAGCGGTGCGCAGGCCTCTCACTATCGCAGACTCTCTTGTTGCGGAGCACAGGCTCCAGACGCGCAGGCTCAGTAGTTGTGGCTCACAGGCCTAGTTGCTCTGCAGCATGTGGGATCCTCCCAGACCAGGGCTCGAACCCATGTCCCCTGCATTAGCAGGCAGATTCTCAACCACTGTGCCACCAGGGAAGCCCTCTCCATTTTTAAAGTTTGTAGAGTGCTGTTATTAAAGGTTCCCAGGGTTTGGGGAGATCATCACAATAGAAAATTTTGTAGTCACCGTAATCAAAGTTGAATGTAAGTTGGGAATATAGAACCTAATAAAAATATATATTGTCCAAAGAGTACTGCCAAATTCTTGGGAACTTTTCTCTCAGAAGTTAAATTCTTCTACATCTTAGACTTGTTCTTAAGGATATGTGAAAACAGCCTGCACTTTTTCAACTTAATCAGGTACCTCAACTAGGTTTTTGTGGTTGCAAGAAACAGAAATTAACCGCACATGCTTGGCAGGCTCCAAGATGGCCCCCAATCATCTTTGCCTCCAGATATTCACACCCTTGTAGAGACCCCTCCCACAGTGAATCAAGGCTGACACTGTGTAACCAGTAGAATATGAAATAAATGGCAATGTACAACTTCTGAGGCTAGATCATAAAATGGCATTTCAGCTCCATCTTGGTCTCTTGGATACTTCCTCAGGGAGAAACCTGCTATCATGCCATGACGACACTCAAGAGAGCACATGAGAAACAGAGCTGAGGCCTCCTACCAACAGCCAGCACCAACTTGTCAACCGTTTGAGTGAGCCACTTGCGAAGTAGATGCCTCTTCTCTGGTCAGACTCTCAGTTGATTGATGGTTTGGTGGACATGTGACTGCAACCTCATGAGAGAGACCCTGAGCCAGAATCACCCAGCTAAGCCACTTCTGAATCCCTCACCCATAGAAATTGTGTGAGATAATAAATATTTATTGTTTTTTAAAGTTTTGGGGTAATTTGTTTTGCAGCAATAAATAACAAATATACAACAATAACATGAAATATAAATAAAAGTAATGTATTAAAAGGAAATTCAGAAATTCAGAGAATTGAAGGAAACACCAGAAAAGACTCAGGGACAGAGGCTAACTCTGGGGATCTAGAAAGTAGGAAATAATGATTTTCAGAGTTCATTTGTCCAAATGAATTGGTAATGACCATTTTTAGTTCCTCTTACATTCTGCTTGACATTCTATTAGAGATCCCAGGTACAGAGGGTCTAGTCAACTCTTGACCAAGAAAGAATGGAGTATCATGATTGGCATTCCCACTGAGTATGCAACAGGAGAACTGTAGTTCCCCAGAGGAAAACCAAGATGTTATTATTACAAAAGGAGTTATTGATGCTGATTAGGCAAAGGAAGAGGTGTCAACTACCAACAGCCTGATAGTTCTTGAGATTGCCAAGTGGCTTGGTAACATCAGAGTTGATTCAACCCTGTGTAGAACAGCCATTATCCTGCATAGAATTTTTCCAAACACTATATATTCTCAAAAGTGTAATGCCATTAAAAGTGGTAAGAAAAAAAATAAGAAACCATTTCTGATTAATTTTGGAGATATTAGGTGTGGTCTTCATCTTGAGTGACTTCCACAATTGCTATTCTATATTAATTAGAATAGGCTCTAACAAGTAACGTAAAGTGTTACAATAGAGTCTTCTTTCTTGCTCAAACAGGAGTACTGGACAGGTAAATGGGGCACCAGGTGTCTCTCATCATTGTGGCAATTCAAGGATCAAAGCAAATGGATGCTCTGCCATCTTCAACACATGACTTCCAAGATTTTCTTGTGAAATAGTCCCATTTCAGCCAGTCAGTAGGGGGAAAGGTCATGGAAAAGCACAAATGAAATTTTTTTATGATTCAGTCTTACAGGAATGACTATTTCTTCTAACATCCCATTGGCTAGAACACAGTCACATGACTCCACCTAATTGCAAGGGAAGCTGGGAAATGTAGTCCCCAGCTAGACAGCCACTTCCTAGTACAACTTTATATTAAGGAAAGAATAGCATGGGTTTTTGGGTGATCTCCTAGCCATTTCTGCCACATATTAATCCCTTGGTCACTTCTTATTTTTTGTCAGCCCAGTATGTATTACATTATTAGTTTCCTTGGAGAGTAATAAGACCCCTGCTCAATACAATGTGCACACAAATGAAATCCAGGGTCTCTTCAAGATATTTACAAATGAACAGTTGGTTTTAGGACATGCCTCTCATACTGGTTAGGGCTTATGGTGTTTCTGATCCCATCATCATTTTAGGAATATCAGAGTGATTTTCAGCTCTATACCATAAAATGTGTGACATGGAAGTTTGTCCCCGTGGCATCAGTGTTGGAAAAAGTGCCAGATCTGGTTGCCACAGTTTTTCCAGATAATTGCAGTTTTGCTTCATTAACTCTTATTCAGCTGCAGGCTGACATGAGGCCTCTGAACCCTGGGTTATTTCAGTTCCTAGAATCTGTGGAGGCATCTTGGCTCAAGATACAGATTGGCTAAAAATACCGAAAAAAGAGAGAAAGGTATAGAGTCTACTTACAGCCAAGTACTGCACATGCTGAGATGTAAAAGAAAGCATTCCAGGCAAAGCATGAGTTTGGGGGCAGGGGATGCCAAGTTATTTAAAATTCATATGACTCTTTATTCAAGTAAAGTCACTGGAGGAAGTCCACTATAAAAGTGGAAATCTTGGGTTGAAGTTTGTGCTGCGTGTGTATGTGTGGACAGTGGAGAGAGGTGGCCGAGTATTTAGGGACCAGATCCCTAGCTGCTGCTTCTCCATGACTGCTCCAATCATTTACCTCATGGAACAAAAATGTTTAAGTCACCAAACTAGTATCTTAGGGCAAAGTAAGTAGGGCCTGCCTTAAAAATAACCAACCAATGGCCATGTTGCATTTGTACCTGCATGTCATGAGATGCTTTTCAGAGTCTTATTAAATAAATATATTGATTGTGGCAAATAGTTTGTCTGATAGAACTTAGAAGAGAATGATTAAAAGTGTAATTATATCTCTGAGAGAAGCTCTTAGTACTGGAATTGCAAGTGACTTGTTTTCCCACATTAAACTCCTGAATCCAACATAGTTAAGTTGTGAATGTCTAACTAGTATTTCAAAAGTAATATACAGAATAGACAGACTCTGATTTCCCCAGAGAACCTGCTCTGCTCTTCGTATTTCTCTTATCAGTTACAACAAAATGATCTGTACATTATCTCAGGCCGTCAACTCAAGGGTATCTTTTAGATTTCTCTCTGTTTCCCCACCTACTTCCAGTCTACATATGTCCTGTTGGCTCTGCCTCCAAAATTCTGATCTGACCACATCATACCATCTTGGCTGCCACCCTCGGTCCCCGGATACCTGCAGTCACTTTCTATTTGGTCTCCCTACTTCCACTGTTACTTCCCTAGAATCCATTTTTCATGTGGCCGCTAGAAAGAGTGATGGTTTCTAAAATCCAGATCATGTCCAAATCAGATCATGTCACTTCCCTGCTTGAAAGCTGCCAATGCTACCTGTTGACATTAGAACACAACACAAATTTCTTACTCCTGCTTTTAAGACCTTATTACGTGGTCCTTGTCTAAGTTTTTGATCTCATCTTATATTTCTCTTCCCTTTGTTTGCTATGCTCAATATACATTGACCATTTCAGTTCTCAAAATCTTCAACTGTGTTTCTGCTTCTGAGTCTTTGTGCTGGCTTTTCTGCTGCCTGGGACACCCTCTCCCCAGATCTTACTATGCTTTGTTCCTTTTGATATTTCAGGTCTAGGCTTCTTTAAAAAGGCCTTCTCTGACCACCTCATACTTTATTCCATTACCCTGTTCTCTTTGCTTTATTACACTTAGCACTATCTGAAACTATTGTACTGAATTTCAGTTTTTATAGTTCACGTCCCATGAGTAAAATGAAGCTTCCTAAGAACAAAAACACTTATCTGTGTTAATCTCAGCTGTGGTGTGTATCCTCAGCATCTACAAGATGCCATATAGTAGGTGGAATATAGTAGGTGTTTACTTTGATAAACTGCTTCTCCAGGATGCAGGGCTCAGTTTGCAGCCTAGAAATGTCCTAAGGGATATAGAGGAGTCCCTAGCAATTGAGAGCAGAACAGGGAGAAACCATCAGACAGACCTCACCAGAGGAAGGACATATTCCTATCAGAAATGGCTATGCAGGTTGATGGGTGCTTATATGACCCCCAAAGCCTGAAACAGTTGCCTTTCATCCTTCACTATTCTTCCCCTTGAGGAATAATAACATCTCCAAAACAAGCTGGGAGTCATTGGGTCCATTATTCTCCTTCATTTCTTTCCATATCTGCAATAAATGACATTTAAGGGAAACAATGAAAAACGGTTTACTGTTTCCTACTGATAAGAGCAGAATTATTATAGTCAGACTGTTGTACTACACTACTGTAGTCCAAAACTGAAGAAGAAATGCTTCGGAAGGTGATCTGCCTCATAAAATCTCTTGACAGCAGTCTGTCACACTTTGGAACAGCAATGTATACTTAAAAATAAATGGAAATGGGGAGATACCCTTGACTCCAACATGAATGTCTTAAAGGAGACTGATGATAATTACATTCAGATGAGATATTTTTAACATGTCAGAAAACAGACCATGATATTTCAAGCATTGACCATGATGTTGCAAGCAATATCACATTCATGACATTTAAATCATTTATTCCCACCAGCATCTGTGGGTTGGCTGGGGGTCCACGGACCAATTGTGTGTTCAGTTGGCAGCTCTGCCTTGAGCTAAAGGTCTGGCTTAACTTAGCTCCTCACTCAGGGCTGGGCTCTGGCCTGCCCTAGTGTGTTTCTTCTGGAGTCCGGAGAATTGCCCTGGGGAAGTTTGTCATGGGGATGACAGAAATGCCGAAAATCAAGCAGAGCCTACTGAGACCTAGACTCAGCATTGTTCCACAGTTACTTCTACGCACATTCCATTGGCCAACACAAGTCGCATGGCCAAGCTGCCCCAAATCAAGGGTAGGGAGGGATACATTTCACCTATGATGAGGTCACAGAAAGGATGTGGGTACAGGGAGGGATGAAGAATTAGAGTCAAAAATTCAATCCAGTACAGTGTATAATCTAATAAATAAGCCCATAGAAAGTCCTGCCTAGTAGTGGAGTATATTCACGTATATGTGTAAATGCATACTTTCCATAAAATGTATATCAACATTTAAGACCATTCTAACAAGGTAACCTGCTCTCCCTCAAAACTAGGTTTCAATGGTGAGCAATTTTGTAAGACAAAATTATGATGAATTCCTTGTAATTATTTCTAACGAGGAGTGCCAGTGGCAAGACCTCTTTTTGAAGAGTTGGCGCATGACTTGTTCTCCTGCATAAGCATTTTAATAACTCCCAGCTATTGAGACATTAATTTTTTTTTTTTTTTTGGCTTAGGAGACAGGCCTTGGAAACAATATTATTTTTCAAAGTGTTTTTTTGTTTTTCTTCACTCCTGTCATTCAAAGGGAGGCCTCACATATATTGACGAGTCTCAGGATGGGGTGGCAGATAAAAGTCTTTGGAAACCTTTGACAGGGACACTTTGGTTTCATTCAAGTGGACTTTCCCTGTTATGTGCTGCTGGTTTGGGGTCTGGAGCTCTGGCTCCCATTCTAGATGATTTGTGGTTTGTTTCCCACTCTCTAAAAAAACTGGGCTGTTATTTCTGTTCACTGTCAAGGTCAGTAGATGAGCCAGGTCTTCTTAGAATTTCAGAGGAACCATCCTATGGATGGTAGTGACGGGGAACTCGATGGTCCCACGTCTGCCTTTCCCTCACTCCATGTTCCATTCCAGGTTGCAGGGCAGTCTCCTGTCGAGACTTGTTTCAGGACTGGGTATCAGTCATTTATACACAATGATGAGTCACTTCTATAAAGGATATTAACATTTAGGGCTCCTTAAAAAATTATGGGATGGAAAACTTTACCTGAAGCAGTAAGAAGTTACTGAACTCGATATAAACAAAGAAACCTGGGTGGACTGAAAATCTAGAACAGAGAGGGGCAGTAGAAAACCAAACTATATGTATATGTATATGTGATATGTAATGTAATACACACATGTGTTACATATAAATATGTATACAAATCATATAATGTATAAAAATTAAGGAAATTTAAAATGCAGTATGTAAAAATATACTTTTTCCAAAAACACATATAAACCCAAAGCTACTTATTAAATACAGTCATGTTGCATCTGGGATGAAGGGAATGAGGATAGAGAATAGAAATGAAAGAGGGACTTCCCTGGTGGTGCAGTGGTTAAGAATCCGCCTGCCAATTCAGGGGACACGGGTTGGAGCACTGGTCCGGGAAGATCTCACATGCTGCGGAGCAACTAAGCCCATGAGCCACAACTTCTGAGCCTGTGCTCTAGAGCCCGTGAGCCACAACTACTGAAGCCCGCGTGCCTAGAGCCTGTGCTCCACAACAAGAGAAGCCACCGCAATGAGAAGCCAGTGCACCGCAATGAAGAGTAACCCCCGCTCGCCACAACTAGAGAAAGCCCGCGCCCAGCAACAAAGAGCCAACACAGCCAAACAAATATATAAATAAATAAATAAAAAGAAACTGTATTAAAAAAAAAGAGAGAGAATAGAGATGAAAGAGAATAAACAAATCAAATAGTTAAGGATGTGGTACAATGATGATCACATACCAGGAAATGAAGAATATGATCAACTCAGTCACCTGCCACTGAGATCAGAACCAAGCAAGAAAAGAAGAAAGGCGGGAAGGAGCCTAGGAAGACAGGAAGGAAAACAGGAGGTTTGCATACCTGTTATGGCATTTTCAGATGGTGGCCTAGCAGGAAGGAAAATATTTACCATTTGGGGCTGGTGAGCCACAGCACCCAAGGCACCTCATCCAGCACCCACCACATGGTTAAGCGCTCATTGAGTACTTTTGAACTGCATTGAACCTAACTGCCTCAAGGAGGCTGACTTCCCTGAATCCTTGAGTCCACATCCTTTAGGCTGACTTCATTCTCACTGTGAAGAACTGCCAGAACAAATGTTAGAAAGGATCGTAAAGTCCTTTAATCTAACCACATCCAGTAGAGGACACTTTGTTTTTTGTTTGTTGAGGATCCACTCCTTGTTTGCTGCTGATGGGTCTCACATTTACTCTGGGAGAGCACCTCACCCCACTCTCATCCTATATGATTTGGATAAGGCTGAATTTTCCCTACTTGACCTTTTTGGAAGTGAACCAGCCCCACCATTGGAGTGGGATTTTTGGTTTTTTTTGAATTTTTGACTCTAATTCTTCATCCCTCCCTGTACCCACATCCTTTCTGTGACCTCATCATAGGTGGAGTGTATCCTTCCCCACCCTTGATTTGGGGCAGCTTGGCCACGTGACTTGTGTTGGATGTGTGATCCAGTTCAGGACAATGTGATCTCAATTCTAGGACATTTGGGGAGAAAACATATTTCAGAAAAGTGGTGCGTTTCTATGGGGATTTCTATAGGATATATAAGGTTTGAGAGCCTAGGGCCACCATACATGAAGAAATCTTGCCTGAAAATTAGCCAGTGCAGAAAAGAGACAGAGAGATTCAGAAATAAGGAGGGAGGTAAGGAGGGAGGGAGAGAGGGAGAGAGAGAGAGAGAAAAGGAGGGGAAGGGAAGGGAGGAGAGGGGAGAGGAGAGGAAAGGAGAGGAGAGAAGGGAAGAGAAAAGGAGAGAGAGAGATAGGGAGATATCTTGGGTGTTACTTGCTTAAGTAGGTTTGAGTTGGACTTTTTTTTTTTAATTTTTTTTTAACCACTTCAAACCTTAGGAGTGGTGATTAACACATCCCAGAGTGAGTACAGCTCCTTGGAAATTTCACCCTCCAGTTGAGCTTCACTGAACTCATAGTGACAAGAACCCCCTCACATTTCCAAACGACCTTGCCCATCTCTGTACAGCTTGAACTATCAGGAAAATTTTATCCAATGTCTATCTTCCTGAAACTTTCTGGCATTGGTAGCCATTTTATAACTTACAGCTGCATAGAAAAATTTAATCCTTCTTTCAGCTATCATGTACCCACTTTGTCTCTTCTGCAGTGAAATACCTACCCCATTCTCGGGTTAAATCTCCAGTATCCAAACTAAATGCCATCAAGAACTTTTCTCATACAATAAACCAGTCTTACATTCCGTGTCTCAGTTATACTACCTGTGTCAATAATTATTGCTACATGACAGAGCGCCCCAAAATTCCAAAATTCAATGTCTTAAAAATCAGTAAGCACATATTGCTGTTTCCATGGCTCTGGGTCCCCTGGATGATTCTTCTGGTCTTAACTGAGATCACTGATGCATCTGTGGTCAGCTGTAGATGCAGCAGGCAGCCTGCTGATCTTGAGTGGACTGTCTAATATATATAGTGGTCACTTGTCTACCGACTGCTTTTCAGTGGTCGTGACTAAGGCAACTGGTTTCTCCTCCACGTGGTCTCTCACTCTCCAGAAGGCTAGCCCAGGCTTGTTCATGAGGAAGGAGTTTTCTGGAAGAGCAAGACATGCAAGGCCTGGGGAGGCTTGGGCTCAAAGCCCATCACTCCTTCACCTTCTGTTGGTTAGAACAAGTCATGAGGCTAGTCCAGATTCCAGGGGAGGAGAAATAGACTCCACTTGTTAACCGGAGTTGCTTCAAAGTCCCATGGCAAAGGGTAGGGTGGAGCACTGGGGCCAGTTTTATAGTCAATGTAGCACAGAGACTAAAACCACAAACAAGTCCTTTAGGAGTTGTGTGGGGAAAGAAAAAGCCATCCTTCTATCCTCTGTCCTTCTAGATTCTTCTGGCTGGTTTAAGAATTAAATTTACAGGAGATAGGTTAGCAGGAGAAAATTAATTTCAGTTACGCACGTGGCGGTGGGCTGGGGGGTTCCATAAGAGCATGGGTCACAAGGACGGTTAGGCAATTGAAGCCTATACTCCATCTGAGAGAAGGACAAGGGGGTAGGGTATTTGGATGTAAAAGGGAAGGAAGTTCTTGAGTTATTTGTAATGAAATGGATGGACCTAGAGTTTGTCATACAGAGTGAAGTAAGTCAGAAAGAGAAAAACAAATACTGTATGCTAACACATATATATGGAATCTAAGAAAAAAAGTCATGAAGAACATAGGCGCAAGACAGGAATAAAGACACAGACCTACTAGAGAATGGACTTGAGGATTTGTGGAGGGGGAAGGGTAAGCTGTGACAAAGTGAGAGAGTTGCATGGACATATATACACTACCAAACGTAAAATAGGTAGCTAGTGGGAAGCAGCCGCATAGCACAGGGAGATCAGCTCGGTGCTTTGTGCCACCTGGAAGGGTGGGATAGGGAGGGTGGGAGGGAGGGAGATGCAAGAGGGAAGAGATATGGGAACATATGTATATGTATAACTGATTCACTTTGTTATAAAGCAGAAACTAATACACCATTGTAAAGCATTTATACTCCAATAAATATGTTAAAAAAGAAAAAAAGAAAAAACAATCACAAGAAAAAATAAAAAAGGGAAGGAAGGCAAGTTACAGGAAGATGAAAGAGAAATGTTCGGTAAACAGATGTCTGCTGGGCCATGCAAAGACAATGGGACACAGAGAGGACTTTGACCAAACAGGCCTTACTAAGTTTCCCCCAGTCTACAACACCAAGTTCACATTATATTTTATTTATCTATTGGCTTTTTATCTAAATTCTTTGAGACAGTTAAGGGGAGGAGGTAAAAGCTCTTCCTGAGTCTTTTGTTTCTTAAAAACAATCAGCCCAAAGTAATCTTCAAGCCAAAGAGATACATTTTGGGGTAGTAACTTTTGTTCCCCTATGGTTTGATTTCATTAAATCTGCATTCTGTTTGTGTCTAATCCCAAGGTCTTAATCAGGATCAAAAATCACTTAAGTAAATTTGGCAAATCATAACTTATCTCCTAGCTCTTTCAACAGTAACTAAGAAGAAACATAGAAAGCAGAAAGAGCTAACCTCTATTTCAAATTCTCAATTGGTTTAAACATGTTGCATTTTATCAGGGTTTGGTTGAGGGAATAGAATGACTTTGGCTCCTGTTAAGATGTATTGAGTAAAGACCTTCTATTCACTTTCTGGCAGGAGCAAATTAGCAAAACCAAACCTTGGTTTGTGTATTTGTATGTGTATTTGTATTGTAAGTGTATTTGTAAATATTGAAGACCTGCTCCAGTTTTCAGAAGACTGTCCTCACTGGCTTTACCTTAAGTCTGCACTGGATGATGATTTAATACTGAACAGACAGCTCTCTTATCAGATAGGATTGGTTCTTCTATAAACACACATTCATTCATCCATCCATCAAACCAACATTTACAAAGTGCATCTTGCACAGAATAATATCGATTAGGCACACGATACAGTAAGTTAATGATTGTGACTCATCATGAGAAGGCAGGGTGGGCTTTAGCCTTTCTTTTTTTCCTTGAAAAATAACCAAATATTAATGGGACCTTTGAGTTGGGAAGAGCCTGCCAGGTCTGTGATGACTGGTTATAAATGTCATGGAAGGGACTTGCCCAGTATTTGTTGGGGACATGAGCTTTTGTGACTTTCGGTCTTACCTGGTTTAATGTTACTGGGGCTGGAGCATGGAGCTTACCTTCAGTTTTGAAGTCATTTAGCATTTGACTCTAAAACACTTTTGACTTACGGAATAATATTCCAGAGCCTGGTAAGAAGGTTCAAACAATCTTTTCATCATAAGCAAAGTGGGAGATGAATCTGCAGCTAACTTTGTTGGAATCGGTTCCTGTGGGGTCTGGCAAAGTGAAAACACAGAGTCAGGCACTCTGTAAATTTAAGACTTTTCTAGTGGGCATTGGCTATATATGATTTTGCCCTTATATTTTAAGTTATAAATAATTCTGCTTATTTAAAAAATCCAGGCTGAAGGGACCTGGTTACATTAGAGATTATGTCTAATTCCTCCTAGTAACCCTAGAGAATTCTCTTAACTGAATTTATTCATCAATAAGTATAATGATTGTACTAAATAAGTCAATCTTGAATCTTCCTCTTAGATTTATGAGACTATATATTTATGCTGTTTATGGGAACCTTGGAGCCACTCTGCCATTCTGAGAGGGTGGACATCAGTGGCTTCATTTTACACACGAGAATGCTGAGATCACAGCCAAGGTGAAATTTGTAAGAGTAGAATCTAATATGGGAACTTGGAATGCTATTAAAAAGTCTTCCACAGCTTGCATCCAATTCTTCCACAGATTTCAACAGGGCATTGCTCTAGAGAGCTAATGGCTCCCAAAGATGCTTTGATCATAGCAAGATATTTAGTCAAGTTACCACCATCCCAGGGGGATCGATTCCCATCTGATGGGCCTTCCAGATGCAGGGGCTCTTTCAAATGTGTGTAAGTGAACCAAACAACGCTGTTTGGTCTGGCCATTAGTATACTTACCATCACAGAGAAAGGAAGACACACAAAACCACAGTCCATAGACCTTGACCTCCATGGGTCCTGGTTTCCTTATCTGTAAAATGAGAGGGTTAGACTAGATGGTACCCAAGGTCCCTTCCTGTTCTGAAGTTCTGAGATTTCCTTTCCTAATAAGATCAACAATTGAGTTGTAGATAACAAATAGATTTCCTTTCCTTTTGGCCCAGTTTGAGTCAAATATTAATAAAGAGTCATTGCATACTAATTTATTTTTCTTCTCCATTCTAATATTTTAATTAAATGTCTACCTATTAAGTGTGTTTTCTGGGGAGGGTACTAAGACCATATAACCTTTTCTAAGCACTCCAATATAGAATGCAGACACACCATGAGCAATAAACCATATTACTCAGGCTTCTTCTCAGGCTTACTAAAGATAGATTTGGGGTTTTCTAGGAATGAACCAAGGTTCCACTCTCTTAAGGACTTCTCATGGGAAAGGATGGCTATGTTCCTGTGAACTGTGTAGTGAACATTCTCAGTCACCATCAAATCCTGTTTATCAAAGCAGTGCTTCCATACTCCAGCTGCTGTTGAGTGTCCAATGATAGGTGCTCTCTCTGTCCACCACCCCTTTTCTGAAGGACTGCCCTTGACCAAAAGTGCCAACTTCCCCAGAAGTTTATTTCCTCAACCTGGGGTGTCCTGCAGCTAGTATCTAACTGATGGCAGTGACCAAAGGCCAGCTCCTTGTCTCCAGGTGAGAGAAACTCTAGTGTAAACGCAGCTCCAGAACTCTCCATGGGATCAGGTGGAGGCTAGACTTTAGGTGAGACCACATCCTAGCTCCTTCTTCTGTCTCCTCTACTTCTCTTGCTCTCTTTTTCCTGAGAGACCTCTCGCAATGAATCACATACACTCCAGTTCCCTTCTCAAGCTCTGCCTTGAGGAAACGTGGCCTCAGGTCCTACAGCCACATAGCTCTCCCTTGGAGTTCAGGCATTACTTCCTGAGACTGTTTTTCCAAGTTTTCCTAAGTCTTCATAACTATTTACATCTCTACACATTCAGGAGCCTTCATGGAGTAAAGGAAGGCAGCCACCCACTGTCCTGAGAACATGAGGGCACCTTGGGAAGTTGTTCTGGATATACACAGAAACTTCCCTCAGGCCACAGTCTGAGGAAACAGGACTTGGATGCTAAGTGGAAACTCTGAAGACCCCAGAGTGGCAAAGCAAAGGATCTCAGAGCCCCTTCTTAAGCCAGCAGGTCTCTGGTTGGCCTTTCACCAGTCCACCATCCAAGAAACTCATAACTAGAGACACTGTCCAGAGGGGAGGAGTGGATGCTGGTAGGTCGAGGGGCCACCACGCCAGAGTACCACAAGGGGAAGGTACCAGGGGCTGGAATCCAGTCTCACGTCCCCTCAAGACAGTCTATAGCAACAGGGGCTGGAGCAGGAAGGGAAGCAGAATGAGCCTTGGAGGGAGATAGGATTTTGTTTCCAAAAGCACCAGGGAGGGGAGAGGATTCCTGAGAGTGAAGCAGAGGTGAAGGCTGAAGGCTGGCCCTGTCTAGGGAGGGCCTCCTCTCAGGCTGGGGATGGGAGGGCAGTGATTGGTGAAGATGTCGCCCTTCAGGAAAGGTAATAGGCAGCTGTTGTGAGGAGATGGCAAAGCTGTCGAGAGGAAAAAAGGAGACCCTGGATTTAGGGGTTATAGGTGCTTAGATGGTGGGCCCCTGAGACATTCTGTGTGACCTGATGAAGGAAGACCAGGCAATAGTCTCTCTCCTATGGTGCCTGAGGAGGTCGGAAAGCAAGGACAGCCTGGGTTCAAATATCACTGCGGAGGCTTATGATCTGTGTGGTCTTGGGGAGGTCAGTTCTGACATCTCTGAGCTTGTCTCCTCATCTACAGAAGGCAGAGAATGGTGCCTACCTTCTAGGGTGATGAAGGTCAGCTGCTTTGTCTGTGTAAAGTGGATGCAGGCATCTGTGAGTTAAAGGCTTTTGCACTGCTTAACATCCCTGGATTCTGGTACTGCCCTGGACCAGACCTTTTTCCTCAGCTCAGAGAAGTTAGGAAACAGATTTTCAATGGAGTAAAATTGACTTTCATTAGTGGGCCAAATAATAGCCAACACAGTCATTTTCTACCAAAGATGTATTTGCTTAAACTGCCTGTGGTTTCACTATATATTTATTTATTTTTTATTCTCTAGCTTACTGCTTTCAATATGTTATTTGTACATAGGTCTTTGAACCTTGAAAATAGGTGGAGGACAGAGACGAGACAGAGAGACAAAGGGAGAAACAAGTGCTTCTGCTTCTCAGTGAAGACTCATGAGTTCATTTATGCTAAATAAAGCAACGATGCTGTTTGCTGTCTGCAAGGAAGCTGTTTACTGCAAGGAAGTGGCAGAGACTAGAGTGGGCAGCAGGAAACAGAAGAGAGGAAATGGTTTATAAGCCCCCAGAAAAAATATACAGATAGAAGTTGATGAAAAGTGCTGGGGGAAAAGGATGCCTGATGTGATTCTTTTTCCAAAAGCGAAAGCGTATCATATGGCCAGGACTCACTTCTCTCTGCTGTTTCACATTCTTAGTGTAATTTTGCTGATTTTGAGAGGGCAACTCTAAATGCTTTAGAATCCTCAAAACCCTACTGTTGGTGAACAACTAAATGACTCCTGTGAATTTGAATTCTGCAAAAGGTGAAATCAACAGAAACTTGGAGAAACATGCAAAGGAAAGAAAACTCCAAGGACTTACTAGATATTTTACAAACCAAAGCTAGGCTTCTTTTTTATTTTTTTCTTTTTCCTTTTGCATGATCACAAGACGGTCCAGAGCAGGGAGCAAAACCCAGGGTTCACACATATATTTATTTAGTTAGCAAGGCATTCCTGTTTTTATAGCTCCAAGTTCTTAACTTTCTTGTTAGCAAATGTTAACAAGGTTTAAAATGTATAAACGGAGCTGTGGCATGTAAAAAATGTTGGCCTATCCTGGCTCCTTCTTCTTTTATACCCATGTTCAATGAAAACATCCTACTGACAGGCAGAATGTCTGGGCAACTTTATAGATAGTGTTCCCACCTCGGGGCCACAAGGTCACAGATTTGTTCCTGATTCTACTTAAGAAAACATTCAACAATGGTAAGTTTGTATGTGCTTTTATGGGAGGGAGCTATTTTATATGATCCAAGATCTTAAAGATACTCCAAGGAATGTTGCATATATGCTAGGCTGCGAATTGGGAAGTCCGCTATGGTGCTCGCTATGAAATTGGGGAGCTTCGCTGAATCACAGGCAAAGACTGACTGTAATAATTCTCAGACACTGTGTCTACCCAAGGCCAGAAAGCACTTTGTTTTCATGGTGGTAATCAAAGTGCTTGAAAGACATTTCAACCTGCTGTTCCAGTGTCGGTTTGCAGTGGCCATAAAAATGAAACAAGGCAGAGGCGCAAAAAAAAAAAAAAAAAAAAAGGAAAAAGGGAAAAAGAAAAAAAACAGACCTCACTGTAATCACACAGACATTTTGTAACTCCTTTAGACACTGCAGGCCTTTCCTTCTTGGGTCGGGTGTAAATATGGCTTCTGAGAAGTCGTTCTTGGAATCCCCGAAGGCCCCTAAATAGGGAAGTGAAATAAGCCATCAACGCCATAATGAGCAATAAGCACAGAGGCACTCCTAATAGAGGGGATTAGGAAATAGCCCCGTTGGGTGGTTACCATGATTTTCAGAGGCATGTTGACCAAAGAACAAGGCACTCCAAATCTGATTCCTGGGTTCAATTACTCCTTCAATCTGAGTTGGCCATTATGACTTTCTCTGTCTGATAGCCTTTAGGAGAAGTATTGTGTCAGCTATGAGCCTAGATCTCAGCAAGGTTTTGCATTTCCACTTCTTCGCTTAGACCCTGCCCAGCCATGTGCACAATCCAGGTTACTCACCTGAAGGATGAGAGAACCCATGGAAGCTAGGAGCCATCCCAGCCAGGACCACCCTAGGCCAGCCAGCTCCTAGTTCACCTGGCTGACCAAAGGACTGTAAGGAAGTGATCCCAGATTCAGAAGGCAAGGATATAGACACTACCTCTTGATGTAAAGTGGCAAAGTCACATTGGAAAGGGGCAAGGATACAGGGAGAGGCAATGACTTGCAGTTATTTTGCACAATCTTCCACATCTACTGCCCGGTGCCACTATGCATATTGAAGGACTAAATATTTGCAAAGCATTTAAGAGTAGTGTCTGCACAGAATAAATGCTCAAGAATGTGAGCTAGTATTACTGTTTCTAAAATAGATGTCATAATGCGTGGACGGCCTCCTTAATGCCACTCTGCCCCTTACTCTTAGGAACCGATAACTGACAATTCTCACAAACCCATGGTTCACTCTGGCAGCACACACAGGAACTGGAGTGAGAGAAAATGCAATCAAACCACATAGTGCATGTTAATATACCCCTAACCATCTTTCTTTCCTTAATGGAAGCACCCCATTTGACAAGTCTCCCCACCTCACGCCACCCCCAAAAAAAGTATACGTTGTCTCTTCTCTTCAGACATTGACCAAAGGTTTCAATGGTAAAGATGACTCATACCTTAAAGAACGGGAAGAATTTCCTTTATTGCTTCTCAATCCATTGTCTCGCTCTCATGAAATTGCTGAATGACACCAGAGAATATAAAACCTGCCGAAGAAATAAGCACTGCATGACATGTGGCAGGGTTTCCAACTCATCAGGAAAAACCTCAGATCAACTTGTTTCTCTGGAGACAGCACACATCCGGGGCTGTCCCGGTACCCCAGGACTCATAAAGCCCCTATCTCCAGGGCACAGGTGAGGCCTTCACATTCTTTGAGAACAACAGCCTGTTCATTTCCTCCATGGCTATAAAGTGGCTTTATTGGACTTCAGTATCTAAAGGAAACAGAGCTCTGGGTCAGAGGGCGCTTTTAGCGAGTCACTGGCCCCATTTAGAGCCCAAACCTCAGGGATGTGGGGTTGGGAGGTGCTCTTGAACTCTTTGAAATGTAAGTCAATTTAAAGTTCAAAGGAAGCTTCCTGGCTTGATCATTGTTGTTGGGGGGAGATGCATTTATATAGTTAAAAATGCTTAGAAGATTTACCTGTTATAGCATCAGCTATTACTAAGCAATGTTTCCCTGTGATTTGGCAACACAGACTGTACTACTCTAGAGGGAAAAGCAATTCAGATATTGAGGGAAACCCTTTGCCAACTACAGTGGGATTCACTATTTGGAAAGCCCAAGGATGGGTTGTCTTCAACATCCTTCCCCATTAAGCATTAACTTCTATACAGATTAGGTGGGGGAGTCTCAATTCAAAGAGAAAAGCATCTGTTTATATGATCGGAGAAGTATATCTATCTTCTGCTCAAAGTATGATTCAACCTACTGATTAAATTCTACATCTGTGTTTCCTAAAGTGTAGTCTGTGGCACACATGTCTTGAGGCAGGCTCCAAAAACAAGTAGCTCTCTGTGCAAATAGGTTGGAGAAACACTGCATACTGTGTTTCACTCTTGTGCATTCACAGTGCACTTTGGTCTGTTGAAGTTTTAGAGAAGTCAGGCAATATAGAAACATGTTTTATACCAACCCAACGTTTCCAGAAGATGTATAACCTTTGTTTTCTATTTTAATTACGTGAACTTAAACGTCTTGAGAGAGATCAAGTAGACTTTGAGTGATCACCATTACAGTATGAGTAAATCAGATGACCATAACATACTTTAGAGCATGCTGTTGTAGGTATTTCACACAATTCAGCGTCTTTGGAAAATGCTAGGCACAACAGTTAGATGACTTTCATAGATTCAGACAGACTCTTAGTTGTAAGTTGTTTTATAATGTGGGCCTTCTGTTTGAATCGGAATAAGTCTAAACAATGCATTGGAAATAAGTTTAAGGAAGAAATGTCTGAAACAAATTATTAATAAGATTAAGGTACGTATACCTAGGGTATAGCATTGCTACAATTGAAGGCAGATAAATTCTGATACTGGGGCCACCAGTGGTTCTAGAAATATCTATGAAAGGGGATTCTTCCCTATGATCTCCCTTGTTCCTTATTCAACTTGTCTTATTATCTCTCTTGCTGGACCCTTTGCTATTCCAGCCAGCTACTTTGTCATTCTGCAGCATGGGCATATGCAGTCGACCTGGACGAATTCAAAGTTAGTACTCAAATGCCTTTGCCATTCTTCCTGGTATTCCTTTGCCTTGTACTCCTAAGGTCCTCAAGACGGATTCTGCTTCTTGCTAAAGTTTTCAATTAAAAAACAAGCAAGCAGAAAAACCTAAAGGGGATCACACGTTTGTCTGTGATGTGGTTGAGGAGATTTCACTCAGGTTTCTTTGCTTCGGGCTGAAATATGATCATGTCATCTCATTTTGATTATAAGCACTGACTGGGATTTATATGTGTTATTTTTAAAATAAGGAAAATAGAAAAATTAATAGACAAAAGTTCTTTTTCAAAAACATGGGATCGATGTTGGTGATGTGGGTTTGGCGATAACGGAGCAGTCTTCGGATGGTCAAAGGTTAGTAAACAACACTCCCCCACCTTTCTCTTTCACCTGATCCCCTCTATAGTATATTTTTTCCCTCGGCTTCCCAATACAGTATATAAAGAACAATGTAGCCCTATATGTTGCCCGCTAAAGACTCTGTTGACCTAAATTTTATTTCACCTGACTCTGGCATTTATTTTCTAGAACAAAAGTCAGGCTCTGTATCTGGTTACTCTTATATGGTGCTGTCAACACTGAGACCAACTCAACAATGGAAACAATGCCCTATTTATTTATTTTATACATCTTTATTGAAGTATAATTGCTTCACAATGCTGTGTTAGTTTATGCTGTACAACAAAGTGAATCAGCCATATGCATACATATATCCCCATATCCCCTCCCTCTTGAGCCTCCCCCCAACCCCTCTAGGTGGTCACAAAGCACCGAGCTGATCTCCCTGTGCTATGTGGCTGCTTCCCACTAGCTAGCTATTTTACATTTGGTAGTGTATATATGTCCATGCCACTCTCTCATTTCGTCCCAGCTTCCCCTCAGCCCCCTGTGTCCTCAAGTACATTCTCTATGTCTGCGTCTTTATTCTTGCCCTGCCACTAGGTTCATCAGTACCATTTTATTTTTTTTAGATTCCATATGTATGCGTTACAATACAATATTTCTTTTTCGCTTTCTGACTTACTTCATTCTGTATGATAGACTCTAGGTCCATCCACCTCACTACAAAAAACTCAATTTCATTTATTTTTATGGCTGAGTAATATTCCATTGTATATATATATATATATATATATATATATATATATATATATGCGCCACATCTTCTTTATCCATTCATTGTCGATGGGCATTTAGGTTGCTTCCATGTCCTGGCTATTGTAAATAGTCCTGCAATGAACATTATGGTACATGTCTCTTTTTGAATTCCAGTTTCTCAGGGTATATGCCCAGTAGTGGGATTGCTGGGTCATATGGTAGTTCTATTTTTAGTTTTTTAAGGAACCTCCATAGTGGCTGTATTAATTTACATTCCCACCAACGGTGCAGGAGGGTTCCCTTTTCACCACACTCTCTCCAGCATTTACTGTTTCTAGATTTTTTGTTAATGGCCATTCTGACCTGTATAAGGTGATACCTCACTGTAGTGTTGATTTCCATTTCTCTAATAATTAGTGATGTTGAGCATCTTTTCATGTGCCTCTTGGCCATCTGTATGTCTTCTTTGGTGAAATGTCTATTTAGGTCTTTGGCCCATTTTTGGATTGGGTTTTTTGTTTTTCTGATATTGAGCTCCATGAGCTGTTTGTATATTTTAGAGATTAATCCTTTGTCCATTGTTTCATTTGCAAATAATTTCTCCCATTCTGAGACTTGTCTTTTCATCTTGTTTATGGTTTCCTTTGCTGAGCAAAAGCTTTTAGGTTTAATTAGGTCCCATTTGTTTAGTTATGTTTTTATTTTCATTAATCTAGGTGGGTCAAAAAAGATCTTGCAGTGGTTTATATCAAAGAGTGTTTTTCCTATGTTTTCCTGTAAGAGTTTTAAAGTGTCTGGTCTTACATTTAGGTCTTTAATCCATTTGGAGTTTGTTTTTGTGTATGGTGTTAGGCAATGTTCTAATTTTATTCTTTTACATGTAGTTGTCCAGTTTTCCCAGCACGACTTATTGATGAGGCTGTCTTTTCTCCATTGTATGTTCTTGCCTCCTTTGTCATAAATTAGGTGACCATATGCGTGGGTTTATCTCTGGGCATTCTATCCTGTACCATTGATCTATATTTCTGTTTTTGTGCCAGTACCATACTGTCTTGATTACTGTAGCTTTGTAGTATAGTTTGAAGTTGGGGAGCCTGATTCCTCCAGCTCCATTTTTCTTTCTCAAGATTGCTTTGGCTATTCGGGGTCTTCTGTGTTTCCGTACAATTTGTAAAATGTTTTGTTCTAATTCTGTGATGAATGCCATTGGTGGTTTGATAAGGATTGCATTGAATCTGTAGATTGCTTTGGGTAGTATAGTCATTTTTACCATATTGATTCTTCCAATCCAAGTACATGGTATATTTCTCCATCTGTTTATGTCATCTTTGATTTCTTTCATCAGTGTTTTATAGTTTTCTGAGTACAAGTCTTTCGCCTCCTTAGGTGGGTTTATTCCTAGGTACTTTATTCTTTTTGTTGTGATGCTAAATGGGATTGTTTCCTTAATTTCTCTTTCTGATTTTTCGTTGTTAGTATATAGGAATGCTAGAGACTTCTGTGCATTAATTTTGTATCCTGCAACCTTACCAAATTCATTGATTAGTTCTAGTAGTTTTCTGGGGGCATATTTAGGATTTTCTGTGTATCATGTCATCTGCAAACAGTGACAGTTTTATGTCTTCTTTTACAATTTGGGTTCCTTTTATTTCTTTTTATTCTCTGATTGCTGTGGCTAGGACTTCCAAAACTATGTTGAATACGAATGGTGAGAGTGGACATCCTTGTCTTTTTCCTGATCTTAGTGGAAATGCTTTCAATTTTTCACCATTGAGTATGATGTTTGCTGTGGTTTCTCATATATGGCCTTTATTATGTTGAGGTAGGTTCCCTCTATCCCCATTTTCTGGAGGGTTTTTATCATAAATTGCTGTTAAATTTTGTTGAAGTCTTTTTCTGCATCTATTGAGGTGATCACATGGTTTTTATTCCTTAATTTGTTAATATGGTGTATCACATTGATTGATTTGTGTATATTGAAGAATCCTTTCATTCCTGGGATAAATCCCACTTGATCATGGTGTGTGATCTTTTTAATACGTTGTTGGATTCTGTTTACTAGTATTTTGTTCAAGATTTTTGCATCTGTGTTCATCAGTGATATTGATCTATAGTTTTCTTATTTTGTGATATCTTTTTCTGGTTTTGGTATCAGGGTGATGGTGGCTTTGTAGAAAGAATTTGGGAGTGTTCCTTCCTCAGCAGTTTTTTGGAAGAGTTTGAGAAGGATCGGTGTTAGCTCGTCTCTAAATCTTTGATAGAATTCACCTGTGAAGCCATCTGGTCCTGGAATTTGGTTTGTTGGAAGATTTTAAATCACAGTTTCAACTTCATTACTTGTGATTGGCCTGTTCATATTTTCTTTCTTCCTGCTTCAGTCTTGGAAGGTTATACCTTTGTAAGAATTTGTCCATTTCTTCCAGGTTGTTCATTTTATTGGCATCGAGTTGCTTGTAGTAGTCTCTTAGGATGCCTTGTATTTCTGCAGTGTCTGCTGTAACTTCTCTTTTTTCATTTATAATTTTATTGATTTGAGTCCTCTCCCTCTTTGTCTTGATGAGTCTGGCTAATGGTTTATTAATTTTGTTTATCTTCTCAAAGAACCGACTTTTAATTTTATTGATCTTTGGTATTGTTTTCTTTGTTTCTATTTCCTTTATTTCTGCTCTGATCTTTATGATTTATCTCCTTCTGCTAACTTTGGGTTTTGTTTGTTCTTCTTTCTCTAGTTCCTTTAGGTGTAAAGTTAGATTGTTTATTTGAGATTTTTCTTATTTCTTGAGGTAGGCTTGTATAGCTATAAACTTCCCTCTTAGGACTGCTTTTGCTTTCTTCCATAGATTTTGGATTGTCATGTTTTCATTGTCATTTGTCTCTAGGTATTTTTTGATTTCCTCTTTGATTTCTTCAGTGATCTCTTGGTTATTTAGTAATGTATTTTTTAGCCTCCATGTGTTTGTGTTTTTTATGTTTTTTTTCCCTGTAAATCATTTCTAATCTCATAGTGTTGTGGTCAGAAAAGATGCTTGATATGACTTCAATTTTCTTAAATTTACTGAGGCTTGATTTGTGACCCAAGATGTGATCTATCCTGGAGAACGTTCTGTGCGCACTTCAGAAGAAAGTGTAATCTGCTGTTTTTGGATGGAATGTCCTATAAATATCAATTAAATCTATCTGGTCTATTGTGTCATTTAAAGCTTCTGTTTCCTTATTTATTTTCTGTTTGGATGATCTGTCCATTGGTGTAAGTGAGGTGTTAAGGTCCCCCACTATTATTGTGTTACTGTTGATTTCCTCTTTTATAGCTGTTAGCAGTTGCCTTATGTATTGAGGTGCTCTTATATTGGGTGCATATATATTTATAATTGTTATATCTTCTTCTTGGATTGATCCCTTGATCATTATGTAGTGTCCTTCCTTGTCTCATGTAACATTCTTTATTTTTTGTATTATTATTTTTTTTTTGCGGTAGGCGGGCCTCTCACTGTTGTGTCCTCTCCCGTTGTGTAGCACAGGCTCTGGATGTGCAGGCTCAGCGGCCATGGCTCATGGGCCCAGCCACTCCATGGCATGTGAGATCCTCCCAGACCGGGTCACGAACCCTGTCCCCTGCATCAGCAGGTGGACTCTCAACCACTGCGCCACCAGGGAAGCCCAACATTTTTTATTTTGAAGTCTATTTTATCTGATATGAATATTGCTACTCCAGCTTTGTTTTGATTTCCATTTGCATGCAATATCTTTTTCCATCCCCTTACTTTCAGTCTCTGTGTGTCCCTAGGTCTTAAGTGGGTCTCTTGTAGACAGCATAAAGATTGTTTTTGTATCCATTCAGCAAGCCTGTGTCTTTTGGTTGGAGCATTTAATCCATTCACGTTTAAGGTAATTATCAATATGTATGTTCCTATGACCATTTTCTTCATTGTTTTGTGTTTGATTTTGTAGGTCCTTTTCTTCTCTTGTGTTTCCCACTTAGAGAAGTTCCTTTAGCATTTGTTGTAGAGCTTGTTTGGTGGTGCTGAATTCTCTTAGCTTTTGCTTGTCTGTAAAGCTTCTGATTTCTCCTCCATTGAATCTGAATGAGATCCTTGCCGGGTAGAGCAATCTTGGTTGTAGGTTCTTCCCTTTCATCACTTTAAGTATATCATGCCACTACCTTCTGGCTTGTAGAGTTTCTGCTGAGAAATCAGCTGTTAACCTTATGGGAGTTCCCTTGTATGTTATTTGTCGTTTTTTCCTCACTGCTTTCAGTAATTTTTCTTTGTCTTTAATTTTTGCCATTTTGATTACTGTGTGTCTCAGCGTGTTTCTCCTTAGGTTTATCCTGTATGGGACTCGTTGCACTTCCTGGACTGGGATGGCTACTTCCTTTCCCATGTGAGGGAAGTTTTCGACTATAATCTCTTCATATATTTTCTCTGGTCCTTTCTCTCTCTCTTCTCCTTTTGTGACCCCTATAATGCGAATGTTGTTGTGTTTAATGTTGTCCCAGAGGTCTCTTAGGCTGTCTTCATTTCTTTTCATTCTTTTTTCTTTAGTCTGTTCCACAGCAGTGAATTCCACCATTCTGTCTTCCAGGTCACTTATCTGTTCTTCTGCCTCAGTTATTCTGCTATTGATTCCTTCTAGTGTAGTTTTCATTTCAGTTAGTGTATTGTTCATCTCTCTTTGTTTGTTCTTTAATTCTTCTAGGTCTTTGTTAAACATTTCTTACATCTTCTCAATCTTTGCCTCCATTCTTTTTCCGAGGTCCTGGATCATCTTCACTATCATTATTCTCAATTCTTTTTCTGGAAGGTTGCCTATCTCCACTTCATTTACTTGTTTTTCTGGGGTTTTACCTTGTTCCTTCATCTGGTACGTAGCCCACTGCCTTTTCATCTTGTCTATCTTTCTGTGAATGTGGTATTTGTTCTACAGGCTGTAGGATTGTAGTTCTTCTTGCTTCTGCTGTCTGCCCTCTGGTGGATGAGGCTATCTAAGAGGGTTGTGCAAGTTTCCTGAACAGAGGGACTGGTGGTGGGTGAGCTGACTGTTGCTCTGGTGAGTAGAACTCAGTAAAACTTTAATCTGCTTGACTGCTGATTGGTGGGGCTGTGTTCCCTCCCTGTTGTTTGTTTGGCCTGAGGCAACCCAACACTGGAGCCTACCTGGGCTCTTTGTTGGGGCTAATGGCAGACTCTGGGGGGCTCATGCCAAGGAGTACTTCCCAGAACGTTTGCTGCTAGTGTCCTTGTCCACACGGTGAGCCACAGCCACCCCCTGCCTCTGCAGGAGACCCTCCAACACTAGCAGGTAGGTCTGATTCAGGCTCTTCTGGGGTCACTGCTCCTTTCCCTGGGTCCTGATGCACACAGTACTTTGTGTGTGTCCTCCAAGAGTGGAGTCTCTGTTTCCCCCAGTCCTGTTGAAGTCCTGCAATCAAATCCCAGTAGCCTTCAAAGTCTGATTCTCTAGGAATTCCTCCTCCTGTTGCCGGACCCCCAGGTTGGGAAGCCTGATGTGGGGCTCAGAACCTTCACTCCAGTGGGTGGACTTCTGTGGTGTATGTGTTCTCCAGTCTGTGAGTCACCTACCCAGCAGTTATGGGATTTGAAATTACTGTGATTGCGCCCCTCCTACTGTCTCATTGTGGCTTCTCCTTTGTCTTTGGATGTGGGGTACATTTTTTGGTGAGTTCCAGTGTCTTTCTTTCAATTCTTGTCCAGCAGCTAATTGTGATTCTGGTGTTCTCACAAGAGGGAGTGACAGCACGTACTTCTACTCCACCATCTTGGTTCAGGGCCAGCTTTGCCTCTGTGTCTTGTTTTTGTATCCTTTCAGCCAGTCTGTGTCTTTTGGTTGGGGCATTTAATCCATTTACATTCAAGGTTATTATTGTTATGTATGTTCCTATTACCATTTTCTTAATTGTTTTGGGTTTGTTTTTGTGCATCTTTTTCTTCTCTGTGTTTCCCGCCTAGAGAATTTTCTTTAGCATTTGTCGTAAAGCTGTTTTGGTGGTGCTGAATTCTCTTAGCTTTTGCTTGTCTGAAAAGATTTTGATTTCTCCATCAAATCTGAATGAGATCCTTGCTGGGTTGAGTAATCTTGGTTGTCGGTTTTTTCCTTTCAGGTCTTTAAGTGTATCCTGACAGTCCCTTCTGGCCTGCAGAGTTTCTCCTAAAAAATCAGCTGATAACCTTATGGGGATTTTTTTGTATGTTATTTTTTGCTTTTCCCTTGCTGCTTTTAATATTTTTCTTTGAATTTAATTTTTGATAGTTTAATTAATATGTGTCTTGGTATGTTTCTCCTAGGGTTTACCCTGTGTGGGACTCTCTGTGCTTCCTGGACTTGGGTGACTATTTCCTTTCCCATGTTAGGGAAGTTTTCCACTATAATCTCTTCAAATATTTTCTCAGACCCTTTCTTTTTCTCTTCTTCTTCTGGGACCACTATAATTCAAATGTTGGTGCATTTAGTGTTGTCCCAGCGGTCTCTGAGATTGTCTTCTATTCTTTTCATTCTTTTTTCTTTATTCTGCTCCTCGGCAGTTATTTCTACCATTCTGTCTTCCAGTCACTTATTCATTCTTCTTCCTCAATTATTTTGTTATTGATTCCTTCTAGTGTATTTTTCATTTCAGTTATTGTGTTGTTCATCTCTGTTTGTTCTTTAGTTCTTCTAGATCTTTGTTAAACATTTCTTGCGTTTTCTCAATCCATGCCTCCATTCTATTTCCAAGATTCTGGATCAACTTTACTATCATTACTCTGAATTCTTTTTCAGGTTGATTGCCTATTTCCTCTTCATTTATTTGGTCTTTTAGGTTTTTACCTTGCTCCTTCATTGTGACATATTTTTTTTGCCATCTCTTTTTTTTTTTTTTTTTTTTTTTGATGGGTGGGATTTTGTTCCTGTCTTACTGACTGTTTGGCCTGAGGCTTCTAGCACTGGAGTTTGTAGGCTGTTGGGTAGAGCTGGGTCTTGGTGCTGTGATGAGGACCTCCCAGAGACCTCATTCCAATAAATATTCCTTGGAATCTGCAGTTCTCTGTTAGTCCAGCAATTTGGACTTGGCACTCCCACTGCAGGAGCTTTGGCCCAACCCCTGGCTCATGAACCAAGATCCCATAAGCCATGCAGGGTGGCAAAAAAAAAAAAAGAAGAAAAGGAGAAGACCAATAACAAAGAGTAAAAAATAAAATTAGACAAGGAAACTAACAGATATGTTAGAAAGAATATAAATATTAAAATATAGATGAGATAACAACTGGAAGGTAAAACAGAACCACAATAGTAAAAAAGAGGAGAGAAAAAAAAAGGCGGAAAATGCCTTGGCTGTGTGTGTGGGGGCTTAGGCATGGGTGGGGTTTAGGTGGTGAGCAGGGCCTATGCTTAGGATCCACAGGGCTGGAAAAGGCCCTGGGGGGGTTGGTAGTGGGGCTTAGGCTCAACACAACAGAAAGGGCCCAGGCATACCTCTCGTCTCTTAGGGCTGGGGACCTGGCCTGGGAGCCCAGGAAGCCTGCAAATGCCCTCTGTTCCTCTCCTGCTCCTTTGGTCCTGGAGGGCCCCTCCCACCTACCTCTCCTGTTCTCCCCTGGCCTCCCTCCTATGCCCCCAGGACCAACATGGCAGGGGACCTGGCTTGGGAGCCCAGCAGGCTTCCTGGCCCAAGTGGTCAGGGCAAATGCCCTCTGCTCCTCTGTTCCTGGAGGGCCCCTCCCACCTACCTCTCCTGTTCTACCCCAGCCTCCCTGATACATCCCCAGGACCAATATGGCCTGGAGGGGGCCTCTAAGGGCATAGGACCTGGGCCAAGAGCTGGGTAGCCTTCCTTGTCCCATAGGGCAGGGGAAATGCTAGGCACACTCCCCCCTGATCTGAGCCCCCAAGGGTCCCTCCAGGTGTGGGAACCCCTCCCAGCCAGTCCTCATGGGCTCCTGTCCTGTCTGGCCTCCACTTCTCCTGCCTCCTCAGTCCCCCCCACATCCTACCAGGTCACTTGGGGGTTACTCCCATCTCCTTGGGCATCGAGGTCCCCCACCAGCATCTGGCAGGCACCCTAGTTGTGGGGAGACGGATACTCCATGTCTTCCAGTGCTGCCATCTTGACTCTGCCCAATGCTGTTTTTAAATAGCTGGCATTTCTAACTTTTTTTTACATTTAAAAAAATGTTTAATGGAAATATCCCTCAAATTTAGGACTGGACCGTAACTGGTTTCTCCCCTACACATCAAGGTGAATAAGCAAAGAGCCTATCATTAATTGCATACATGTATCTGATTTTCTGTTGGGTTAGGTAAATTGAGGCATTTAATTGTGCTGTGGAAATTGGCGAGAATTGTGTATGAAAAGTTTTCTTTTAAGTGAAAAAAAAAGAGTAGTAGTTGGAGGAGTGGTCTCATTCAGATTTTTTGAATTTTGTCTCCAGCAAGTTATAAACCCAGAATCATCTCTGCTCTGTATTGTGGGAAATCTCAACTTTCACCACAAATTTCTTTTTTGTTTTTAACTTTTTATCTTATATTGGAGCATAGCTGATTAACAATGTTGTGACAGTTTCAGGTGCACAGCAAAGAGACCCAGCCATACATATACGTGTATCCATTCTCCGCCAAACTCCCCTCCCATCCAGGCTGCCACATAACATTGAGCAGAGCAATTTCTTTTTTAAAGTGTTCTTCATAAATTGGTTTTTGTTGTTATTTTGTGTTCCTTCACTGCTCCATAAGTCCTTCCAATACAGGTGGACTCTGTAGAATGCTTTTTTCCCTTTTAAATAATCCATTCTAAATGGCTCAGCGGTAAACACTTCAATCCAGTGCCATCTCTGGCTCGATGAGAATCGCTTTCAATCCACTGCTGGATCCACTTACTGAGAAGATTAGCTTTAGAACTTGGGATAGAGGAGGGTCTGCATCTGCTCATCCAAATTGAGAGTGTTAAGATAAGGCCCAAGCTGACTCAACTCTTGGTGGGTGCGTGTGTGTGTGTGTGTGTGTGTGTGTGTGTGTGTGTGTGTGTGTGTG